>NC_135802.1:21653708-21940871 GCF_964213995.1 Mustelus asterias | reverse complement strand
AACACGAGGTCAACAGACCTTTGCATGGTTCCGCCCCTCCCCCCCCCGCCCCGCCCCCCCCCCCCCCCCCCCCCCCCCGCCCCCCCACTCCACCCACTATGATTCCTGTGGTGGGCAGGACGGGAAAACTCCCCCCAAAATTGTCAGGTCCTGTCTGAAAACCAACATGTTTCGCCGCAGAGAAACAGGCAGGTTTTCTCTCTGAATCTTCTGACACCAGGCTAATAAAAGCAGTGGGTTGTGTTTCGTGCTCTCATTCCTTCATTCCTGAGGGGTGGGTGCTTACCTGATCTCAAACTGAAGTTATAGACCCCCCCCCCCTTCCTCTATCATTGCTGGCATCAGGGCATCAGTGCACATCCCTGCCCCCGGCACCCAACAATGCAGGCTTCTCCCCTCCCACCACCAGCAGAAACCCCTTCCCCCACCCATCGCACTGCCCTTCCCAACCTAATGGGAAGCCATGCTCTCAGCATCTACTCTGTCAAGCTCTTGAAGAAGTTTATATATTTCAGTGTACTCGGATCACAGAATGCAGGTCCAGCAAGTAAGCTGGGAAGTTCATTGCACCATGTCCTGAATGATATGGCAGAGAATGCTGGAGCTGGCAGATTCAATGTCACTTTCCCTGCCCGCTCATGGCTTTTGCTGAAATCTGGGAAAAGTGAATGCTGATCACGTGTATGGGTAAATGCATGGGGTTATGGGGACTGGGCCTGGGTGGGATTGTGGTCGGTGCAGACTTGATGGGCTGAATGGCCTCTTTCTGCACTGCAGGGATTCTATGATTCTGTGACATTTCAAAATGCACAATCACTCACACCAACGTCGGTGACGCACTTTTATTGCCATGTTTTTGGAGGGATTTTGCGAGGCTTCCAAGGTCGACTTAGATGTGCTGACACCCTCGGTATAGCTTAACAAAGTTCCCATCAGGGGCACCGTGCCCAATGTTGATCTATCTTTCCAGATGTTGATGCATCTTCTGTGTGAAGTCAGTGCTTGTAGTTTTTCCCTTTTCACACCTGAACCTCTTCTGTAGTGCTAATCTGTTCTGAAGTGAAGTAAAAGCCTTGTATGACATGCTCCCCATCTGCCTCAATTGATGCACTTGCTTATTTTTAATACGGTGACTCATCCATTTCACTAATTCTGCTGCTCACGGTAAACACTGTTTAATCTGTTCAAAACGTGTGTGCCTTTCATTCTGTGCCAGCAGTGGAGACGGTGAACTTGATTTGATTTGATTTGATTTATTATTGTCACATGTATTAACATACAGTGAAAAGTATTGTTTCTTGCGCGCTATACAGACAAAACATACCGTTCATAGAGAAGGAAACGAGAGAGTGCAGAATGTAGTGTTACAGTCATAGCTAGGGTGTAGAGAAAGATCAACTTAATGCGAGGTAAGTCCATTCAAAAGTCTGACAGCAGCAGGGAAGAAGCTTTTCATGAGTCAGTTGGTACGTGACCTCAGACTTTTGTATCTTTTTCCCGAAGGAAGAAGGTGGAAGAGAGAATGTCCCGGGTGTGTGGGGTCCTTAATTATGCTGGCTGCTTTGCCAAGGCAGCAGGAAGTGTAGTCAGAGCCAATGGATGGGAGGCTGGTTTGCGTGATGGATTGGGCTACATTCACGACCTTTTGTAGTTTCTTGGGGTCTTGGGCAGAGCAGGAGCCATACCAAGCTGTGATTCAACCAGAAAGAATGCTTTCTGTGGTGCATCTGTAAAAGTTGGTGAGTCATAGCTGACATGCCAAATTTCCTTAGTCTTCTGAGAAAGTAGAGACGTTGGTGGGCTTTCTTAACAATAGTGTCGGCATGGGGGGTCCAGGACAGGTTGTTGGTGATCTGGACACCTAGAAACTCGAAGCTCTCGACCCTTTCTACTTCATCCTCATTGATGTAGACAGGGGCATGTTCTCCTTTACACTTCTTGAAGTCAATGACAATCTCCTTCGTTTTGTTGATATTGAGTGAGAGATTATTGTTGCCGCACCAGTTCACCAGATTCTCTGTCTCATTCCTGTACTCTGTCTCATCATTGTTTGAGATCGGACCCACTATGGTGGTGCTGTCAGCAAATTTTAAAATCAAGCTGGAGGGGAATTTGGCCACACTGTCATAGGTGTATAAGGAGTATAGTAGGTGGCTGAGAACCCAGCTTTGTGGGGCACCGGTGTTGAGGATGATCGTGGAGGAGGTGTTGTTGTCTATCCTTGCTGATTGTGGTCTGTGTGGTGAACCATCATTGGTTCCCACTGTGGGATTGTTCTAATGTTGTTGTTGGGCTAGGGTGTTCCCACTGTGGGATTGTTCTAACGTTGTTGTTGGGCTAGGGTGGGATTAATACACCTGTGGTTGTTACTGTTGTGGCACATCCCAGTCGGGCTCTGCCTCCTGGGAGAGGTATAAGACCCCCTGCTCGGGCGGGACCTCGTCAGTCTGGGATAGTGTGTTTATGTTCTATTAGTTCCATTGTTAGACAATAAAAGCCTTCTGTTACCGAAGCTTCGTGCCTCGTGTTCAATTGACGCGCATCAATTTTATTGTCTAACATTAAGCTCTCGACGGAAGGGAAAAAGAAAGGAGAGTATGGAGCAAATCCTAAAGCCAGAACGTCTGACGCTAGATCCACGTGCGGTGGGCGCTTCTAACACCTTCGACCACTGGCTGAAGTGTTTTGAAGACTACCTGGCAGCCTCCGCAGCGGTCACCACAGATGATGACAGACTCCGGGTCCTCCATGCGAGGGTAAGCGACACAGTCTACCTCGCGATCCGTGCGGCCACCACTTACCCGAGGGCCCTCGAGCTTTTAAAAAAGCGCTACACGAAACCTCCCAACGAGATCCACGCTCGTTACCTCCTCGCTACACGACGTCGGCAGTCGGGCGAAACCATGGAGGATTACGCCAATGAGCTCTTGCAGCTTGCCAGGGGCTGTGACTGCAAAGCTGTGTCGGCTGAGCAGTACATGTATGACCTCGCCCGAGATGCGTTTGTGGCAGGGGTAGGGTCTTCATACATCCGTCTCAAGCTGCTAGAAAAGGGGAATCTCAACCTGACCCAAGCTATGGAATTGGCTGAAATGCTTGAGGTGGCTTTGAAGAGCTTGGTCCTGTATCCGGAGGACCACGTGGAGACAACGTGGCAGGAACAGTCGCAAATCCCTCCTCGCCCCACGGGCTCGAAGTGCAGTGTTATGGTGTGCTCCCATGTAGACCCGACGACGGCTGCAGCCCCATGCGGCCCGCGGTGCTACTTCTGCGGAAGAGCCAAGCATCCACGACAAAAGTGTCCCGCTAAAGCGGTGGTCTGTAACCTATGCGGTAAAAAGGGGCATTATGCGAAGGTGTGCAGATCGAAGCCCAAGAACGGCAGTGCAGCCTGTGACCCTTCGGAACGGGGATCATCACCATCGACGTCGAAGTACTCACGGGGTTCGTCCACGTGCGAGTCCAGGACGACGCCATTGTGGTCGACGGAGTCGGAGGAGGATGACCACCAGGAGTCGCTATGTTTGGCGCCCTCAACCATGTGCGATTCATGGGGGCGGCCATTTTGGTCGAAGATGACCATGAGCGACCAGCAGGGGTCCTCAGCATCGACCTCAGCTGCCTGCAGTGACGTTCACGGACCAACGGTGGCGTCGATCACCCTGAACCAGGCTAAGCACCACAGGCTTGACTGTTCAATGATGGATATACAGGTAAATGGTCGTGCAATTTATTGTCTGTTTGACAGCGGGAGCACTGAGAGCTTTATTCACCCTGACACTGTAAAGAGGTGTGGACTCCAGATTCAACCTGCCAAACAGACAATCTCTATGGCATCAAGGTCCCGGTCTGTCCCTGTGCTAGGACGTTGTGTGGTAACCTTGAAAGTGCAAGGCACAATTTACGAGCGATTCAGGCTCCTTGTGTTGCCGCATCTTTGCGCACCAATTCTCCTCGGACTAAACTTTATGGTCCACATGAAGAGTGTGATCCTACAGTACGGTGGGCCACTCCCTTCGCTGACAGTAGGGGAACAGCTGCAGTCTCCAAATTGTCCAAAGCGCCCCGCATGCAATCTTTCTACATTAAAGATCACCACACCCTCTTTATTCAAGAATCTGGTACCAGGCTGCAAGCCCATCGCTACTAAAAGTAGGCGTTACAGCACTGAAGATTGGATCTTCATCAGATCTGAGGTTCAGCGACTCCTCAAAGAAGGGATCATACAGCCCAGTGTTAGTCCGTGGAGAGCACAAGTTGTGGTGGTCAAGAGCGGGAACAAACCCCGGATGGTCATTCATTACAGTCAGACCATTAATCGATATACGCAGCTGGATGCGTATCCGCTCCCGCGCATGTCTGATATGGTCAATCAAATTGCGCAGTACCGGGTGTTCTCCACCATAGACCTTAAGTCCGCCTACCACCAACTCCCCATTCGCCCAGAGGACCGACACTACACGGCCTTTGAGGCGGATGGTCTTAGGCTCTAAGTTTCTTAGGGTTCCATTTGGTGTCACCAATGGGGTCTCGGTCTTCCAGCGTGCTATGGACCGAATGGTGGACCAGAACAGGCTGCGGGCTACCTTCCCGTACCTGGATAATGTCACCATCTGCGGCCGTGATCAGCAGGACCATGACACAAATCTCCAGAACTTTTTACGCACTGCATCTCGCCTGAATTTGACCTACAACACGGAGAAGTGTGTGTTCCGTACGCGCCAGTTAGCCATCCTGGGATACGTGGTGGAAAACGGGGTCAT
This sequence comes from Mustelus asterias, assembly GCF_964213995.1. Lineage (NCBI taxonomy): Eukaryota > Metazoa > Chordata > Chondrichthyes > Carcharhiniformes > Triakidae > Mustelus > Mustelus asterias. The sequence goes on along the minus strand of NC_135802.1, from coordinate 21,936,108 downwards.
TGGCCCTGATCCCGACCGTATGCGTCCCCTTGCTGAACTTCCCTTGCCCGCTAGCGCAAAAGCACTGAGAAGATGCCTAGGCTTCTTCTCCTATTATGCGCAGTGGGTCCCTAACTACGCGGACAAAGCCCGTCCGCTTATTAAGTCCATGACTTTTCCACTCATGCCAGAGGCCCAATTGGCCTTCAAGGAATTGAAACACGACATCGCGAAAGCCACGATGCACGCGGTAGACGAATCCATCCCTTTTCAGGTGGAAAGCGATGCATCTGATTTCGCCCTGGCCGCCACACTAAACCAGGCGGGCAGGCCCGTCGTGTTTTTTTCCCGCACCCTCCAAGGCCCCGAAATTCGGCATTCAGCGGTGGAAAAGGAGGCCCAGGCCATTGTGGAGGCCGTCAGACACTGGCGCCATTACCTGGCGGGGAAGCGGTTCACCCTGATCACGGACCAGCGGTCCGTGGCGTTCATGTTTACCAACACGCAGAGGGGCAAGATCAAGAATGATAAGATCTTGCGGTGGAGAATTGAACTCTCCACCTATAACTACGATATCATGTATCGTCCAGGGAAACTCAATGAGCCCTCGGATGCCCTCTCGCGCGGAACATGCGCTACTATGCAGGAGGATCGCTTGAACGCCCTCCATAATGACCTGTGCCATCCTGGGGTCACTTGGCTCTACCACTTTATCAAAGCCCGCAACCTGCCTTACTCGGTGGAGGACGTCAGGTTGGTGACAAGGAGCTGTCGGATTTGCGCGGAATGCAAACCGCACTTTTACCGACCTGACCGGGCACATTTGGTCAAGGCCAACCGCCCCTTCGAGAGGCTGAGTGTGGATTTTAAGGGCCCCCTTCCCTCAACAGATCAGAACGTGTACTTTCTGAACATAATAGATGAGTACTCCCGGTTCCCGTTTGTTGTCCCCTGCGCGGACACGTCGACTGCCACGGTGATCAAGGCATTCCGTGATCTTTTTACCCTGTTCGGGTACCCCAGCTATATCCATAGCGACAGGGGCTCGTCGTTCATGAGTAATGACATGAGGCAATTCCTGCTCTCATACGGGATTGCCTCTAGTAGGACCATGAGTTACAACCCTAGGGGTAATGGACAGGTGGAAAGAGAGAATGCTACAGTCTGGAAGGCTGTCCTATTGGCGCTGAAGTCCAAAGGCCTTCCAGTCTCCCATTGGCAGGAGGTCCTCCCTAATGCGCTTCACTCCATTCGCTCCCTCCTGTGTACGGCAACCAATGCTACTCCCCACGAGAGGATGTTCTCATTCCCTCGGAAGTCGTCCTCGGGGATATCTTTACCAGCCTGGTTGACGTACCCAGGACCCGTCCTTCTGCGGCGACATGTAAGGGCCCGCAAGTCCGACCCCTTGGTCGAACAGGTTCACCTCCTCCACGCCAACCCTCAGTATGCCTATGTGGCATATCCTGACGGGCGAGAGGACACAGTCTCGATCCGAGACCTGGCGCCCGCAGGGGACGTAGCAACTCCTGTCGCTCCCATACCCCCAGTGACGAATCCCTTATCCCTTATTTCTCCCCCGGACGTGGCGCGGACAGCACCGGGACCAGTGCTTAACAGTTTTACTCCAATGCACAGCTTGCCTGAGCCCCGGAGATCGGCGCCATCGCAGAATGTACCGGGATCCCCTGCACTACCGCTTCATCAGGGTCATCCGGCCTGTGAGTCCGTGGGAGAACAGCTGGACGCCGTTTTGGGGAGAACGCCACCGCAAGCACCTACTCCGGTGTCACCGCCGGTATTGAGGAGGTCACAACGATGGTGCGGTCCTCCAGACCGTCTGGACTTATAATCTGTTGACCTTTTAGTCTGTTTTCGTACCCCGCCGGCCTTTGTTCTCAAAGGAGGGGTGAATGTGGTGAACCATCGTTGGTTCCCACTGTGGGATTGTTCTAATGTTGTTGTTGGGCTAGGGTGTTCCCACTGTGGGATTGTTCTAATGTTGTTGTTGGGCTAGGGTGGGATTAATACACCTGTGGTTGTTACTGTTGTGGCACATCCCAGTCGGGCTCCGCCTCCTGGGAGAGGTATAAGACCCCCTGCTCGGGCGGGACCTCGTCAGTCTGGGATAGTGTGTTTACGTTCTATTAGTTCCATTGTTAGACAATAAAAGTCTTCTGTTACCGAAGCTTCGTGCCTCGTGTTCAATTGACGCGCATCAGTCTGTGAGTTAGGAAGTTCAGGATGCAGTCGCAGAGGGAGGTGCCGAGGCCCAGGCCATGAAGTTTGGAGATGAGTTTCATGGGAATAATAGTGTTGAAGGCTGAGCTGTAGTCAATAAATAGGAGTCTGAAATAGGTGTCTTTGTTATCTAGGTGTTCCAGGGTTGAGTGCAGGGCCAGGGAGATGGCGTCTGCAGTTCACTCAGTGAAATTGCTTCTCTAGTGAAATATCACTGGATCAACTATATCAGAGCCCGTGTTTGAACCCCTTTCATGTCAACCTTCTGTAAAGAGATGGTTCAAATGGAGAGATAGATGTGAATGAAGAGCGCTGTTTATTTGAATTGCTTGGAGCGGCACGTAGCACAGTGGTTAGCACTCCTGTTTCACAGTGCTAGGGACCCAGGTTCGTTTCCCGGCTTGGGTCACTGTCTGTGTGGAGTTTGCACGTTCTCCACGTGTCTGCGTGGGTTTCCTCCCACTGCCTGAAAGACGTGCTGGTTAAGTGCAGTGACCCGAACAAGTGCTGGATTGTGGAGACTAGGGGAATTTCACAGTAGCTTCATTGCAGTGTTAATGTAAGCCTTACTTGTGACTAAAAAATACTCTTTAATTTTTCTTTTTTGATTTCAGTAGAGGGAACCATTACAAATCCACCAAAATAGAGTAGGATTGACTTTGGTATTAAAGAGCAGTGTAAAAGACTGCAGAGACTGTAACATTGTACTTTGAATTACAATTCAATCAGTTCAACTTTGCAAGGTCATGGTATTTTCTCCTGATCTATAACTTTGAATTGCGGGAGGTTCAATTATTTTTCATTAATTTACTGGGACTGTGAACAACACCAGTGAGTTCATTCTAGTTACCCTTAATTGGTTATGGTGGGCCTTCTTCCTTCAACTGCTACAGTCCTTGTGATGACGAAACTTTCACAATGGCATTAATTAGGAAATTCCAGGATTCTGAGTGAACGGCAATGAAGGAATGGTGAAGAAGGAAGTTCAGGTCTCATTTACTTCCAAAAATCCTGCCTATATTCTCGCCTGATATATAAATAGTTGCCAGTACAGAACTTGGGTATCGGTGAAAAAAAGAGACATTCTGTCAAAGTTTTTTGTCTAGTACTCATCAGGACAGATGCAAAATTGCCACATTTCAAAGAAAGGAGCAATTTATACTGCATTTAGCTGCTGTCCAATCACAGAATCACATCTAATATTAGACATTGTGTTCATAATTAGACATTGTGTTATAAGTGGACGAATTAGTGAGAGGCAACATGGTTTTGTGAAGGGGAGGTCGTGTCTCATGAACTTGATTGAGTTTTTCGAGCAAGTGACAAAGATGATTGATGGGGGTAGGGCAGTGGATGTTGTCTACATGGACTTCAGTAAGCACTTTGACAAGGTCCCTCATGGCAGACTGGTGCAGAAGGTGAAGTCACATGGGATCAGAGGTGAGCTGGCAAGGTGGATACAAAACTGGCTCGGTCAAAGAAGACAGAGGGTAGCAATGAAAGGGTGCGTTTCTGAATGGAGGGCTGTGACAAGTGGCGTTCCTCAGGGATCAGTGCTGGGACCTTTGCTATCTGTAATATATATAAATGATTTGGAGGAAAATGTAACTGGATTGATTAGTAAATTTGCAGATGACACAAAGGTTGGTGGATTTGCGGATAGCGATGAGGACCATCAGAGGATACAGCAGGATATAGATCAGTTAGAGACTTGGGCGGAGAGATGGCAGATGGAGTTTAATCTGGATAAATGTGAGGTAATGCATTTTGGAAGGTCTAATACCGATAGGAAATATACAGTAAATGGCAGAATTCTTAAGAGTATTGATAGGCAAAGGGATCTGGGTGTACAGGTACACAGGTCACTGAAAGTGGCAATGCAGGTGGAGGAGGTAGTCAAGAAAGCATACGGCATGCTTGCCTTCATCGGCCGGGGCATTGAGTTTAAAAATTGGCAAGTCATGTTGCAGCTTTATAGAACCTTAGTTAGGCCGCACTTAGAATATAGTGTTCAATTCTGGTCGCCACACTACCAGAAGGATGTGGAGGCTTTGGAGAGGGTACAGAAAAGATTTACCATGATGTTGCCTGGTATGGAGGGCATTAGCTATGAGGAGAGGTTGGAGAAACTTGGTTTGTTCTCACTGGAGCGACGGAGGTTGAGGGGAGACCTAATAGAAGTCTGCAAGATTATGAGAGGCATGGACAGAGTGGATAGTCAGAAGCTTTTTCCCAGGGTGGAAGAATCAATTACTAGGGGGCACAGGTTTAAGGTGTGAGGGGCAAGGTTTAAAGGAGATGTACGAGGCAGATCTTTTACACAAAGAGTAGTGGGTGCCTGGAACTCGTTGCCGGGGAAGGTAGTGGAAGCGGATACGGTAGTGACTTTTAAGGGGCGTCTTGACAAGTACATGAATAGGATGGGAATAGAGGGATGTGGCCCCCGGAAGGGCAGCATGGTCGCTGCAGGCTTGGAGGGCCGAAGGGCCTGTTCCTGTGCTGTAATTTTCTTTGTTCTTTGTTCTTTGTTCCTAGTTTTGCTCGGGAAGGCTGCTTGAATACAGTCAGTACGCTGCTTTTTGTGGGCAAGACTTGTGCTGCAAAACTCAGAACACAAGGGCTGGAATTCTTCAACCGCTCATGCCCGCAGCTGCTGCCAACAAGGATGGTGAATTTGCCATTCATCCAAAACACCGTTCACTGCAATGGGACCAGAGAATCCCGCTGGCATGAATGGCTGGAGATCGCCCAATATCTATTATTAGATATGATTCTGTGATTGAACAATCTTGACTGCTGAGTCACACAATGCACCAATTCAAGATAATCTGTGGGGCTCGCAATGTGGCTCACTTACGCTTGCTGGAAGCTACATATTTTCATATACAGGCACCTGTCTGCAGGCAAAAGGAACATGGTCAAGTTTTGAATGAAACCGAAGTTTGAATTAAACATGAGTTTCTTTGCAGCTGGCAGGTTTAAAGTTTGAAGTTTATTTATGAGTGTCGCAAGTAGGCTTACATTAACACTGCAATGAAACTACTGTGAAAATTCCCTAGTCGCCAAACTCCGGTGCCTGTTCGGATACACTGAGGGAGAATTTAGCATGGCCAATGCACCTAACCAGCACGTCTTTTGGACTGTGGGAGGAAACTGGAGCACCCGGAGGAAACCCACACAGACATGGAGAGAACGTGCAGGTGCCGCACAGGGTGCAGGGGTGGAGGGGCTGGAGGGGAGGAGGGAAAGAGTAGTCCTCTGGTGCATTCTCCATGGCAACACCTTGACCAATCAGAGTCAACTGTCCAGCCATTCAGCACTCTTGTCTCATGCAGTATTTCAGTTGCTCCCTTTGAAATCTGGCATTCTTGTGTCTGTCCAAAATGAAAAGCTTCCTCAGCTTGTCTGTTTTATTCAGCAGTTGATATGTATTGCTAATTGAAACTGTAGCAATTGGAAGAGTAATAGATTATCTTCACCTTGTCCCATGCTTGCTGACCTACATTCCCTCCTGAGCAGCCAATGCCTCAATGTCCTCGTTTTCAAATCTCTCAAAGAACAAACAAAGAACAAAGAACAATACAGCACAGGAACAGGCCCTTCGGCCCTCCAAGCCCACGCCGCTCCCTGGTCCCAACTAGATCATTCTTTTGTATCCCTCCATTCCCACTCCGTTCATGTGGCTATCTAGATAAGTCTTAAACGTTCCCAGTGTGTCCGCCTCCACCGCCTTGCCCGGCAGCGCATTCCAGGCCCCCACCACCCTCTGTGTAAAATACGTCCTTCTGATATCCGTGTTAAACCTCCCCCCGCATCACCTTGAACCTATGACCCCTCGTGAACGTCACCACCGACCTGGGAAAAAGCTTCCCACCGTTCACCCTCTCATTATCTCATCCCTCCCTCTCCATCCTGTAACCTCCACTGTGTCTCTGTAAAATTCATTCCCCTGTTTTTAACCTGTAGAAAATAAATAGGTTAATCCCTCCAAATATGGTAACCAGTGGAGTGACTGTTCAGATAAACCTGTCAGGATTTGTAGGTCGTTATGTTTTTGTGAGAGTTTTCAAGGTCTGGGAGCTGTTATTGAACAACAATAAACTCACTAGCAAGCAGATTGCTGGATAGACAGTGTGTGTACATCTCATTGAGAAACTGTTAGTGCTTATTTTGCTTGTGGATTAAGAGATATCTATTTTACAGCAGTGGTTTTAGCAGTTCATATTGAATGATATAGGGTCGGCCAGTCACTATCTTCCTGGTCCATTTTTCACACCACGATCAGCCTCACGCCGGTGAACAGTGTGAGGCTGATTACTATATGCAGAAGCTGCTCTGCATCTCTTTAGTGAGCCCAGGACTCAATTGTCCGGGCTTGCTAAAGTTTCTGACCCCGCTGGTGGAGGTCCACACCAGTGGGGATCATGTATGGCCCCCATCAATGGGGACTAGGCATGATGGCCTTGCTAGTGGGACCAGAGGCCATTGAGGCCCCCAGGAGGTCAGGGGCATGGGGGAAGCTCTTGGGCAGTGCCAGCCTGGCACCCTGGCACTGCCCACTGGGCACCGGGCAATGCCAAGAGAGTGGGGCTTGAGGGAGTGGATCCAGCCAAGGGTGCAGTCAGACCAGGGTTGGGGGGAGGTAGGAGGGGAGGGAATGGGGGGAACTCTGCATAGGGGGGGTGTGGGCTAGTGGTGAGGCTGAGGATTAGAGGGTAGCCATCGGGGAGTGGGTGGGGTGTCAGGAACTGGAGGCCGGCCTTTGGGGTTTGGGAGGGGGGTGTGGCCCGGGACCGGAGGCCGGGTTCAGCAATCAGGAGGCCGGTGATTCGAGGGGGCGGTGTCAGGGCCAGCAGTTGGGAGGGTGGCAAACAGGAGGCTGGTGATGGCAGGGGGAAGTGCTTGTCAATCGATCTCCCAGTAAATTCGGCAATTATGCACTAGCCCCCTCTGCAGCCTATTGCTGGCTTCTTGGGCAGGGTTAGGGCCCACCCCCACTTACTGGTGTCAATCCCCTGATGGATTCTGTATTGCACAGGTTGCCATAAATTCATTCAATTACCTCGCCCAAAAAACAGGCGGGAAAAAGTCTTGTATTCCCACCCATTGGGCATTTATTTTTTGGGGGGGAAAATTGTCCCCATAATGTATTGGGGAGATGGTGGTAGTGGCATAGTGGTATTGTTATTGGACTAATAAACCAAAGACCCAGCATAATGTTCTGGGGACTTGGTTTCGAATCCCACCATGGAAGATGGTGAAATTGGAATTCAATTTTTAAAAATCTGCAATTAAAAGTCTAATGATGACCATTATTGTAAGATCCCATCTGGTTTGCTAATGTTCTTTCAGGAACAAAATCTGCCACCCTTACCTGGTCTGGCCTACAAGTGACTCCAGATCTGATGACTCTTAACTGCCCTCTGAAATGGCCCAACCAGCAACGCCCACATCCAGTGAATAAGGAAAGTCCTATGGTCAACGTCCAAGTGGTGACTTTTAAAAATAAGTTGTTGTCCTCTAACACGATTAAAGCAAAATTAAAGTAAAATACACTCAAGGTGCTTCACTAGAAAAGCAAGGCTTGACACAAGACAAATCTAGGACAGAAAGGAATGCTTTAAAAGAGGAACGAGACAGAGGGAGGTAAAGAGGTTTAGGGTGGGGATTCCGAAGTTTGGGATCTTGGCAGTTCATGTCAATTAAAATCAGGAATGCTCAAAGGGCCAGAATTAGAGGAGCACAAATAATGGAGAGTTCTCATGCTGGAGGAGATTATGGAGATTTTTTGTTCTGTACTTTGCCCTGAATTCTTTTGATTGGTACTTCACATTGCTTTGTGACATGCTTCTTCTGTATTTGTCCGATTTGACCGCCTCTGTCAAATCCAACACTAATAGCTGCATGCCAGATTTCAATGATATTGGTGAACACATGTGACATTCCCAATGTCTGCAACCCTAATGGAGCTATCAATCCGTTTTCAGGAAAGATATTAACCATTGTCTGCGACAGTAGTCTCTCGCCTTGTGTGTTGCAGCCTGTTCAGTACAGCAGGCCTGGATTCAAAGCTTGCCTTGCTCATCATGATTAATTTAGTAAAAATTGAATAAAAATGTAATTAATATATTCAAGGTGCCAAACACTTTTTTTAGACATCTGGATGTCTACAAGATGTGCATCGCAATTTTAAGTTTTTGTTTTAGACCAAAGAACAAAGAAAATTACAACACAGGAACAGGCCCTTCAGCCCTCCAAGCCTGCACCGACCATGCTGTCCGACTGAACTAAAACCCCCACCCTCCCGGGACCATATCTCTCTATTCCCATCCTATTCATCATAGAATCATAGAATCCCTTCAGTACAGAAAGAGGCCATTCGGCCCATCGAGTCTGCACCGACCACAATCCCACCCAGGCCCTACTCCCATATCCCTACATATTTACCCACTAATCCCTCTAACCTACCCATCTCAGGACACTGAGGGCAATTTTTAGCATGGCCAATCAACCTAACCTGCATATCTTTGGACTGTGGGAGGAAACCGGAGCACCCGGAGGAAACCCACGCAGACACGAGGAGAATGTGCAAACTCCACACAGACAGTGACCAAAGCCGGGAATCGAACCCAGGTCCCTGGAGCTGTGAAGCAGCAGTGCTAACCACTGTGCTACCGTGCCGCCCCATTCATGTATTTGTCAAGATGCCCCTTAAAAGTCACTACCGTATCCACTTCCACTACCTCCCCCGGCAACGAGTTCCAGGCACCCACTACTCTTTGTGTAAAAAATCTGCCTCGTACATCTCCTTTAAACCTTGCCCCTCACACCTTAAACCTATGCCCCCGAGTAATTGACTCTTCCACCCTGGGAAAAAGCCTTGGTCTGGCCTACAAGTGACTCCAGATCCGATGACTCTTAACTGCCCTCTGAAATGGCCCAACCAGTAACGCCCACATCCAGTGAATAAGGAAAGTCCTATGGTCAACGTCCAAGTGGTGACTTTTAAAAATAAATTGTTGTCCTCTAACACAATTAAAGCAAAATTAAAGTAAAATACACTCAAGGTGCTTCACTAGAAAAGCAAAGCTTAACACAAGACAAATTTAGGACAGAAAAGAATGCTTTAAAAGTGGAACGGGGGGGGGGGGGGGGGTGCGGGGGTGGGGGGGGGGGGGTAGGAAAACGACATGAACATCACCGGGCAGCACCCTGGCACTGCACTGGCCTCGGGGGGTGGGGTGCTGGGGACTTCTTATTGTCACGTGTATTGGGATACAGTCAAAAGTATTGTTTCTTGTGTACTGTACAGCCAAAGCATACCGTTCATAGAGAAGGAAAAGGAGAGGGTGCAGAATGTAATGTTACAGTCATAGCTAGGGTGTAGAGAAAGATCAACTTAATGCGAGGTAGGTCATTCAAAAATCTGATGGCAGCAGGGAAGAAGCTGTTCTTGAATCGGTTGGTACGTGCTCTCAGACTTATGTATCTTTTTCCCGATGGAAGAAGGTGGAAGAGAGAATGTCCGGGGTGCGTGGGATCCTTGATTAAGCTGGCTGCTTTCCCAAGGCAGTGGGAAGTGTAGACGGAGTCAATGGATGGGAGGCTGGTTTGTGTGATGGACTGGGCTTCGCTCACAACCTTTTGTAGTTTCTTGAGGTCTTGGACAGAGCAGGAGCCATACCAAGTAGTGGGACAAACAACTGTTTAGACTGATGAAGTCCATCTTGCTGCTAAACTGACATTCTTTGCGCTTGAGATATGGGCATAATGCGTACCACTTTCTAGATTTACCTTTCCAACTAAATATAATTTTATAAGATGTCAAATGTTGTGCGTGCTCTGCCTGAAGGCAGATCCTTGGTTCATTGCCTCCTGCTGCTTCAGCCTGAGCCATTTTCTTGGCAGTGTTTTTTCATTGGTCAGTGCTAGTTTTTGCGATTGTCTCTCTATCACACGGTGAGGTGGGGAGTCCCAACTTTACCTCAGCCAGAACAGGAATTGAACATGCGACATTGGCATCATCCTGAACCAGATGCTCATTGTCTGGCCAACTGAGCTAACCTAACCGGCCCCTTTAACAAATCACCTCTTAAATGCGTCCTGGTGAGGCTGACAGCAAAGGCCACCATTTTGTGCCTGCATTCATTACGAGTGCAAATGGCAAACTGGGCGCAAAATATTGCCAGACTCGGAAAACGAGAATCTCGCCGGCGAGGTCTGGTTTTCCCGATTCGCCCCAAATGCCCCTGCCGGTGGTGTAATGAGATTCCCGCCCAGGAAGGTTGGGAATCTGATTTAAGTACATTTCAATATCATTAGCGGGCTTCCCCACAGTCCCATTCCTCCACATCTGGAATTCCTCCTCGCTGACAGGTTTATAACTGCTTTTTAAAAACCGGAACCAAGTAAAGGGAACCTACGAGGAGCACACAGGTAAGTATCACTCATAGTGGGGGCATGGGGGGGGCGGGGGAAACGACATGAACATCCCCAGGCAGCACTCTGGCACTGCCCTGGCAGACTGGTACTGGCCTCGGGGGTGTGAGGGGGGGGGGTGCTGCTGGTGGCAGTGCCCTCTGGGGAGCTCCATTGGGAGGGGGGGGTCACCTCATCGGTTGGGGGTAGTTCCCCTTGTGTGTGCGGGGGAGAGGTTCCCCTGTGTCTGTGTTGGGGCAGTCCGGCCTGGGAAATCTTTTCCGCACTCCCTCTATGGCCATTAGGTGAGGAGACCAGAAGTGCACACAGTGCTCCAGCTGTGGCCTCACCAAGACTCTATACAACTGCAGCAAGGCTTCCATACTCCAGCACTCAAACCCCCTTACACTGAAGGCTAGCACGCTATTTACCTTCCAAATCGCTTACTGCATCTGCATCTTAGCTTTCAGTGAACAAGAACATCCAGGTCCCTTTGGGTCCCAATTTCTCCATTTAAGAAATACTCTGCAGTTCTGTTTTTCCGACTAAAGTGGATAACTTCACTCTTTTCCACGTTCAAGTCTGACTTAGGCACATCCTCTGAATCTTCATCGTGCAACAACAGCAACTGTTTTTCTGATTGCTTCTCTGCACCCATTGGACACACTGGGCATTGAGTCTACTGAGGCTCCTTATTCTCAACCTCATTCTTGGCTATTTGAACTGCATTCATCAAACACGTATGTCACCCTTTCTTCCCTTCCTATTTGTCTGTATTAGTTTAAGTTTGAAGTTTCTTTATTAGTGTCACAAGCAGGCTTACATTAACACTGCAATGAAGTTACTGTGAAAATCCCCTAGTCGCCACACTCCGGCACCTGTTTGGGTACACTGAGGGAGAATTTAGCATGGTCAATGCACCTAACCAGCACGTCTTTCAGACTGTGGGAGGAAACCGGAGCACCCGGAGGAAACCCACGCAGACACGAGGAGAACGTGCAGACTCCACACAGACAGTGACCCCGAGCCGGGAATCGAACTCAGGTCCCTGGCGCTGTGAGGCAGCAGTGCTAACCACTGTGCGCCGCCCTTATCCTTCATTGCACTTTGCTGGAGAAATTGTTTTAGTTTTGGTCATGAATTCTGTTTGTGGTACGTAGGAACTCTTTTCGGTAAAGTCTGTTTGCATTTTGCTGATCAAATAGACACTGTTTGTTGTTTGCTGAGTGAACATTTGTGGTAGAATAGACTCAGTGTGCAGGGTTAGGTGCATCAGCTATGCTAAATTGTCCCTTAGTGTCAGGGTGACTGACTAGGGTAAATGCATGGGGTTATGGGGATAGGGCCTGGGTGGAATTGTGGTCGGTGCAGACTTGATAGGCCAAATGGCCTCCTTCTGCACTGTAGGATTGTATGATTCTATAATACATACCTGTATTGGGGTGCAGTTAAGTACAGCCTTAAAAAAAGAAATCTCACTGAGCAATTGCATGATCCTGATTGTTAGCAATCACCCGCAGAATCTCATTACTGTGGCAATTTTACTGCAAAGAGCTAATTGAAACTGCTTGAAAATCCAAAGTTGGTTGAAATTCACAGGACTTTTTAAATGAGTGAATAATTACAGTGAGTAATTATTGAACAGTCCAAAATAGCTGGTGTACTCAATGCAATATCAGTAGAATCTTGTTAATCAACATCTATGGTGGGGTAATTGTTAGTGTCATTTTGCTTTCTCTGGGCAGATGCTTATGGTAAACTTGGATGGTGTAAGTGAAGGGGGCTGTTGTCCCAGGGTCATCTCATTGAGTAATTTTGACCCCCTCTCCCAACTCCCCCATCTCCAACTCCTTAACATAAATCTTCCAACAAGAACTCATTATTTTCCACCCTGCAGCCAATTTCTTGTGCGATTTGTCTTAAATTCCCACAGCTTTGAGAGAACAGTGGGGAACTTTGTCCAGTTTGAAACTGAGAGGGGGACTGAGATGTTAGGAGAGACTGAACAGGCCGGGGGCCCTTTCCTTCTTTGAAGAGAAAGCAGAGGGGTGATCTGATCGAGCTTTTTATATGGAGGGCGGCACGGTGGCACAGTGGTTAGCACTGCTGCCTCACAGGGACCTGGGTTCAATTCCGGCCTCGGGTCACTGTGTGGAGTCTGCATGTTCTCCCCGTGTCTGCGTGGGTTTCCTCCGGGTGCTCCGGTTTCCTCCCACAGTCCAAAGGGTCAGCTAAATTGTCCCAAGTATCAGGGGGATTAGTAGGATAAATATGTGGGGTTACGGGAATAGGGCCTGGGTGGGATTGTGGTTGGTGCAGATTTGACGGGCCAAATGGCCTCCTTCTGCACTGTAGGGATTCTATGATTCTTCTGAAGCTATGAAGGAATTCGATAGGGTAGGTGCAGAGAATGTGTTCCCACTTGTATGGGAGAACAAACTGGGGGCCATAGCTATCATGTAGTCATTAATAAATCCAATAGGAATTAAGGAGACATTCCTTCACACAGAGACGTTAGAATGTGGAACTCACAGCAACATAAAATAATTGACGTGAATGGTATGGATGCAGGAGGTCCTGAGGCCCACTAGGTAATGTTCGCGGCCTCTGAACCAAAAGCTCAGAGTTTGAGCGTGGAATCTTCCAGTCCTGCTGAAGGCATTCCCCCGCGGCAGGTTTCTCCGGCGATGATATGGGCAAGCCACGCAAAGCACTGTGGATAAAAGGAAATTACTGTGGATGTCGGAATCTGAAACAAAAACAGAAAGTGCTAGAAAATCTCAGCAGATCTGACAGCATCTGTGGAGAGAGAATAGAGCCAACTTTTTACGTCGGGATGACTCTTCGCCTGAGCTAAAGCAACCTGGAAATAGGATGAGATTTACACTGTTGTGGGGTGTGGAGTATTAGGGACCGGATAGAGGTCTTGTGATGGGTGGAGGCTAGGGAGAGATTGGCAAAGACATCACAGAAACATAGAATCCCTACAGTGCAGAAGGAGGCCATTTGGCCCATCAAGTCTGCACTGACTACTATCCCACCCAGGCCCTAGTCCCATAACCCCACATATTTACTAATCCCTTTGACACGAGGGGCAATTTAGCATAGCCAAACAACTTCACCCGCACATCTTTGGACTGTGGAAGGAAACTGGAGCACCCGGAGGAAACCCATGCAGACATGGGGAGAGTGTGCAAACTCCACACAGACATCATGGACAGAAAGACCAAGGGGATGTTAATGGTGGTGATCATGGCTAGGAAGGGTGCTGACAGTGGTGCATTTAGAGATCAGAATGCGTTAATGGCAAAAATAAAGGTGTGACAAAGAAGCACCACAGACATCGGTGGGACTGGAAGATCCTGCCAGTGGCCAATGGGCAGCCATTTCCACTGCTGGAAAACAGGCTGAGGAGTGAGGTTTGGAAAATCCTGCCCGGAGCCCTACCCCAGGACCTGATGGTCACAGATGGTGCATGCATAATGTGACCAAACAGGTTAATAATCAACCTGCAAAGCCTTCTGGTATCAGTATGGCAGGCAGTAAGAGCAGGAGTTTTCTTGTCAGCCAGAGCCGTGTGTTAGCTGCAGCGGAACAGCTCCCCAGGCTAAAAGACACCAAGCCCTTTCCAGAGGCTGCACTCCAGGGCAATTGTCCCCCTCATTTTGAAGGACTGCTGGAGAGCAATGCTTTTGAGGGGAAGCAAGGGTTTAACAAGGAGATCAAATGGATATCTTCTGCTGTTACAAAACTCAGATGCTGACCTCGGAGGCCGGGAACTCCAGTTCCCGGTAGGCTTCAGGCTTTCAGTGCAGGTGCCAGCCGGGAAGTGGCCACACAGGCACAGTTTGTGTATTTTCCTCCCTCAGGCTGGGAACCCAGCTGCACGCCCATGCAGCGGAGAGGAAGGTAGGTGAAATGGCGTGTAACTGCAGGAGAATGTGTCCCAGGGAGCAGGACACGAGGAGGGGGACGGGGAGTGGTCTCAGCAGAGACAGCGCCAGGAATCAAACGGAGATCACAGAATCCAAGTTAAAGGAAAGGAGAAGAGCTCCGAGTTAAAGAGAGAGCTGTGAGAAGCAGAATTGAGAGAAATCCAAGGAGAGATCCAAGGAGGCAGCTGAAGGACGGTGACTCCTTACAGGAGGCTTTTTGAAGCAGTGACGTTCTGCTTGGCATGGCCAAGACTCTGAGATCGTGCTTAGAAGGCAAAGTTTGGCTGTACTCAGAGATCCAAAGGAAGGAATATTGGAAGGCGAGATTGAAACCCGACAAGGTGGGCCATTGCTGCAGCAACCTGAGCGGCAGCGATACTTAGAGAGAATTCCAAGTCAAGTTCTTCAAATGTTGAGATTTCAAACCTGTGTGAAAAAGACAAAGTTTTAGTGAGACTGGCTGTCTCAAATGTGTTGCATTTGGTGTGAATCCATGGAATCTGCTTTGGTTGCATCTGTCAGCTACTTTGGCATGTTCTGTGTCTGACCACTGTTCGCTTGTTAATTCACATGCACATCATACTTATCCTGAATATTAAAGATTGTAACCTGTTTTATCTTTCTGTATTTGTAGGAATCTATAAAGATATTTCTAGGATAAGTTATTTATTTATATTAGCTTCACAAGTAGGCCATCAAGTTTTTTGAAGTTTTGTAAGTTTTATTTTATTAGTGTCGCAAGTAGGTTTACATTTACACTGCAATGAAGTCACTGTGAAAATTGCCTTGCCGCTACGCTCCAGTGTCTGTTCGGATACATTTACCATGGCCAATATACCTAACCCGCACATCTTTCGGACTGTGGGAGGAAACCAGAGCACCCGGAGGAAACCCACGCAGACATGGGGAGAACGTGCAGACTCCGCACAGTCTGACCCGAGGCAGGAATTGAACCCGGGTCCCTGGCGCTGTGAGGCAGCAGTGCTAACCACTGTGCCACCGTGCCGCTGTATGGAATAAAAAATAGTGTGCTTTGAATCATTTTTTTGTGTTGGTATTGAGATCTTTCCAATGTCTTTTTCCATTGCAATATAGTGTTTTTCCTCGTTTGATACAAGTTTTATTCTTTGCGTTAATGGCTCATTAATAGTTTATCAGCAGACTCCTGTGGATTTGTTCAGTAACTTACTGGCACGGTTTCTAACCAGGTTTCACATTGCTTTCTATCTTGTCCAGTATTAACATCAACTGAGATCATAACACTCTGCTTTAAATTTTATATAACGTGTTTTTCTTTCACACTTTGTGTTAGATTGCACATGTATTCCTCATAAAGTTGAAGAGACAAGGCCTAACATATTACTGAGACATCATTTAAGTTTAAGTTTATTTATTAGTGTCACAAGTAGGCTTACATTAACACTGCAATGAAGTTATTGTGAAATTACCCCAGTCGCCACACTCCGGCGCCTGTTTGGGTACACTGAAGGAGAATTTAGCATGGCCAATGCACCTAACCAGCACGTCTTTCAGATTGTGGGAGGAAACTGGAGCACCCGGAGGAAACCCACGCAGACATGGGTAGTACGTGCAGTCTCCGCACAGACAGTGACCCAAGCCGGAAATCAAACCCAGGTCCCTGGTGCTGTGAGGCAGCAGTGCTAACCACTGTGCCGCCCATATGACACGATCTGCAGATATCCCACAACAGTGTAAGATTATAAGTACTTAGTATCTGTTTCTCTACTGATTCCCATACGCAGAGTTGCTGCTCTGATTTTCCTGGATAATGTATGTGCAGCCAGCAATGTAAATGCAAAGACCGTTTACAATTTCGAACCTTGTTTCAAAAGAAAGTAAGTCTGATGATGTGTGAACAATTTATCTTGTTTATTTTAGCAACGATGCCTGTACCATTGCATTCTGATTATAAAATAACGGAGTTTATTTGAGACAGAGTACTGCAATTAGTTCAGTCAATTCAAGCGACAGTGCAGTGTCCCAACTAAGTGATGAAGAGAGGATTGTAATTTGGCTGTCAGGTTGATGAGTTGCTCAGTATTGGGGAGGTCAGCAGCTGATTATTGATGCCATGATTGAAACACATACTGCTTGTGTATGGTGGGTGAATAATGAGCACATGTCTTACTCTGCTGGCTTGAGGCACCTAGTCAGCAATGTTCCTGCAATCATGTTGCTTGGCTTGCAGACACCAGTTTGTCTTCTTTCATCCTCAGTTTCCTGGACGAAGATCCACGACCTGACCCACCACCTGATCGCAGTCTTCACCATGGGTCGGAGCAAGGAGGCAGATCCCGTATTCACTCCCTTGCCAGAATGGGGATCGAACCCCCGGGCTGTTTGGCACCCATCTGATCCAAACCGGCAATCCAGCCGACAGCTAACGAGTATTCCTGGCATTCTAACCAGTACGAACCTGCCCCCGGGATAGTGTGAGGCCCAATGCCATGCCGCTGACTTAACCGCGGTATCTCAACTCACCATCGGGGAATCAATAGTTTGGCTCTCGATGGGCCGGATGGCCTCGTTCTGCACTGTAGGGGTTCTATGGTTCTGAGCTTCCCGCCTAATTCAGTCACTCCACATGCCGAACTTTCCACTCCTGCAGTCTCCATAAAATACCCTCCCACCCTCCCCCACCCCTACCATCACCCCCAAACCCCCAAGGCTCTGAGTGTTTGTAATGACTTTAATCAGGCAATTGAGGTTGGCCTGTTAGAATGTGAACTCTCTAATTAAGGGCCAAATTGATGGGCCAATCAGGGAGCCTCTTGCTTTGTATTTAACCGGGCGTGAGCGTTGCTCTGGGACTCCTCGTGTAGACTGCAACTGAAAGCACACTGTATGCTGTCGTCAGACTTGTAAATAAAGGGATTTTGGTGAAGGGACTTCTGCCTCCAAGGACTTACCGCAGTGTTTAACCCTCTTAACCTTACCACCTCTCTCATTGGTTGTAAACAGCAGGGGAATGACCAAAAGTAGGGACTTTATACAAAGAGCAAAGAAAAATACTGCACAGGATTAGGCCCTTCGGCCCACCAAGCCTCTGCCGATACACGGTTTCTATCCCTCTGTTTGTCTCCCATTCATGTGCCCACCAAGATGCACCTTGAATGTTGCTAATGTGTCTGCTTCCACCACCTCCACTGGAATGTGTGATATAATAGCAATGAATATTCCTCAAGGAGCTTTTACGTAAAAAAAAAGCCAATGCATGTAAAGGGAAAAGACAAAGATTTGAGCAACGTGAGAGGGTTAGGGGAAAATCTACCAAAACTAGGATCTGTTGTAGACTGATAGATAGATCACTATGATTGGTCAACCACTCCATTATCATTGCATCATGTGGCTAACCGGAACGGCAGCAGGTGAATGAGATGGACATTCATTTCCCTTCATCTCACAATTCATCTGTTCCAACGTTGATGCACATCCTCCTCAAAAGCTTGTACCTGAGCCCTGCACAGCATTTGATGTTTAAGACTACACAGTTCAAAGAACAATTAGCTGCATGGTACTGGCTTCATCTTGGCTCCAGGATGAAGCCAATTATGCAGATTGCTGGATTGTCGTCATGGCTTTGATCCTAATTGCGCTTAACTCGAGTCTGCTGAATTCCCTCTAATGAATTACTCCTTCTGTACAAATTGCTTTGTTCCAACATCTAACGTAACTAATTCATAGCAGTCAACTGTACGAATGCCTGACATTTTTCACTATTGTTAAATTTATGTGTTGTGATCAAAGGAGGTGAACAGACAAACATTTGGGCACTTGCAGTATAATGTGGGTGAATGTGAATGAGTTCACTTTGGCAGGAGTAGAAAAGCAGTATCATGGAGGAAGATTGCAGAACTCGTGGTACAGAGGGATGTAGGTGTCCTGGTACAAGAATCACATCTAGTATAAAGTTACAACACGCGATTAGAATAGAATCCCTACAGTGCAGGAAGAGGCCATTCGGCCTACCGAGCCTGCACCGACCACAATCCCACCCAGGCCCTATCCCCATGAACCCAAGTATTTTATCCACTCGCTGCCCCCTCCCCCCCTCCCGACACTAAGGGACAACCCCTGACACTAAGGGACAATTTAGCATGGCCAATCAACCTAACCCACACATCTTTGGACTGTGGGAGGAAACCGGAGCACTCGGAGGAAACCCACGCAGACACGGGGAGAACGTGCAAACTCTGCACAGACAGTGACCCGAGGTTTGAATTGAACCCTGGTCCCTGGCCCTGTGAGGCAGCAGTGCTAACCACTGTGCCACCGTGCCGCCCATTAGGGAGGGCAGATGGAATGTTGGCATTTATTGCAATATGAAAAGAGGGACGTTTTACTGTAGCTGCATCTGGAGTACTGTGCACAGTTTTTAAAAGTACACAATCAGTTAAGAAAATGTTAAGAAGAGGTTCACTGCACTCATTCCTGGGATGAAGGGGTTGTCTTGTGAAGCAATGTTGAACAGGTTAGGCCTAGACCCTTTAGAGTCTGGAAGAATAAGGAAATTATCTCACTGAAACATGTAAGATCTTGAAGGGATAGGGCGGTTATGCAGAGGATGTTTCCTCTTGAAGGGGTATTAAAACTGCGGGGGGTGGGGGGGATCTCTATTTTAATTATCTCTATTTTAAGACAGAGGTGAAGGGAAACATTTTCTCCCAAGGGCTCATTAGTGTGTGGAATTCTCTTCCCCAGAAAGTAGGGGTTGGGTCTTTGAATTTATTCAAGGCGGAATTCGGCAGCTTCTTGTCAGACAGGGGTGATAGGGGGTGGAGTAGTGGGGGGTGGGGGGGGGGTGAATGGGGGTAGGGGCAGATGGAGTGAGGGTGGCAGACAGGAAATTGCAGCTGTGACCACAATCAGATCAGGCATGTTCTGATTGAATGGTGGAGCAGGCTTGATGGGCCAAATGGCCTATTTCTGATCAAAGTTCCTGCTGTGGTTGCCTCGCATTTTGGAAAAGTAGCCCCGTTTCGCAGGGCTGCTCTCAGTGACTTAAGAATTGCTTTCCTTGCCCTCAGGATAACCCTGGTGAGTTTGTACAGCCAAGGTGATGCTTGTGTCAGGAGCACACATTAGGGCGGTATGGTGGCACAGTGGTTAGCACCGCTGCCTCACAGCGCCAGGGACCCGGTTTGATTCCAGCCTTGGGTGACTGTGTGGAGTTTGCACATTCTCCCCGTGTCTGCATGGGTTTCCCCCGGGTGCTCCAGTTTCCTCACATTCCAAAGATGTACAGGTTAGGTGGATTGGACATACTAAATTGCCCCTTAGTGTCCAATGGTGTGGATGTTAGGTGGATTAGACATTGTAAATGCACAAGGTTATGGGGTTATTGGGAGGGGTGCGGAAGGTGTGGGGGGATGTCTGGATAAGATGCTCTTTTGGAGAGTCGGTGCAGACTCAATGGACAGAATGGCCTCCTTCTGCACCGTAGGGATTCTCTGATGCAGCGATCAGCAGGTCCTGTAGGATTTTCCATTCATCAATGCCCAGCATGATTTCCACCCAGTTGCACCAGTTAAACAACACGGTGTTGTGTCTGGGTCTGTTGCAGACAGATTGATAGAGATCTGTTTCAATGCACAGTCAACAACTCCATTATGATTTTGCCTTGCAATTGTCAGGATGGTAGAAAGTGAGCTCTATTGCTCTGGTGCTGAAACCACTGACAGAGGGTCACAAACCTTTCTGTAAACTCTTTTGACAGAATCATACAAGCTTAAAACACAAAAAGGAAATCATTTTGGCCACCATGTCAGTATTGGAATAATGGAAATGGTTTAGCTCTGTTTCAATATCCCTTTTTAACTTCAAGTGGTTTACCTACTCTCACCCTTAAAAGAGGCATTTGTCCATTAATTAATGGAAAACTATGGCAGAATGTGTTTGCGAGGGATGGCCAACCCTGATTTCTGAGTGAACACTTGTGGTGGATGAGGTTGTGGCTGAGACTGTCTATTCGTGACATCTGACCTCCCGTTTGACCACCATTTCAGAACTGAGCCAAAACAATCTTAGAAGTGGTTGTTTCTATTGGGATTGCATGTCTGTCATATGAGGAGAGACCAAGTTGGTTAGAATTATATTCACTGGAGCTTAGAACAGCAAGAGGGGATCTGATAGAAATTTATAAAATTCTAACAGGAGTAGATTCAGAAGGAATGTTCCCGATGGTGGGGGAGTCCAGAACTAGGGGTCATAGTTTGAGGATAAGGGGCAAACCTTTTAGAACTGAGGTGAGTAGAAATTTCTTCACCCAGAGAGTGGTGAATCTGCAGAATTCACCACCACGGAATGTAATTGAGGTCAAAATGTTGTGTGATTTCAAGAAGAAATTAGATATAGCTCTTGGGGCTAAATGGACCAAGGGATATGTAGGGGAAGGAAGGATCAGGATATTGAGTTCGATGATCAGCCATGTACTTAATGGATGGCGGAGCAGGCTCGAAGGGCCGAATGGCCTACTCCTGCTCCTATTTTCCATGTTTCTATCTCAGATTTGAATGACAGCAATGGGAAAATTGAGGATGAGTCAAAGTCACTCTTGATTACTGTGGAACCTTCTATAATAAACTCAATGCAGAGCCTAGGGTTGGTGTCATTAGGTCTTAGCAAGTTAATTGAGTGGTACGAGACTAGAATGAATTACGAACATACAAGGAGAGGTAACTTTAATAAGAATTGCCTGGCAGGAAATGGACGAAAGTGAATAGACAAGTCAACTTTTTACAAGTCAATTGCTTTTCTTTTCCTTTGTTGTATATTGGTTGCAATAGATATGAGTTTAAGGCTAGGGAAGTCTCCGAGTTCAACCATTCTCAGCCCTAGATTCACCCCCCCTCCCCCAACCCCCTCGCAGTGGGTCTTCTGATGGTGGAGGTGGTTCGCCATTGGCTGCTGGTGGGATTTTCCGGTCCCGTTAAAGTCAACGGCCATTTTTTTTTTCATAGAAAGCCACAGCACAAACAGGCCCTTCGGCCCACAAGTTGCGCCGATCATACCCCTACCTCTAGGCCTATCTATAGCCCTCAATCCCATTAAATCCCATGTACTCATCCAGAAGTCTCTTAAAAGACCCCAACGAGTTTGCCTCCACCACCACCAACGTCAGCCGATTCCACTCACCCACCACTCTCTGAGTGAAAAACTTACCCCTGACATCTCCTCTGTACCTACACCCCTGCACCTTAAACCTGTGTCCTCTCGTAGCAACCATTTCAGCCCTTGGAAATAGCCTCTGAGAGTCTACCCTATCCAGACCTCTCAACATCTTGTAAACCTCTATCAGGTCACCTCTCATCCTTCGTCTCTCCAGGGAGAAGAGACCAAGCTCCCTCAACCTATCCTCATAAGGCATGCCCCCCAATCCAGGCAACATCCTTGTAAATCTCCTCTGCACCCTTTCAATGGCTTCAACATCTTTCCTGTAATGAGGTGACCAGAACTGCGCGCAGTACTCCAAGTGGGGTCTAACCAGGGTCCTATAAAGCTGCAGCATTATCTCCCGACTCCTAAACTCAATCCCTCGATTAATGAAGGCTAGTACGCCGTACGCCTTCTTGACCGCATCCTCCACCTGCGAGGCCGATTTAAGAGTCCTATGGACCCGGACCCCAAGGTCCTTCTGATCCTCTACACTGCTAAGAATGGTACCCTTCATATTATACTGCTGCTTCATCCCATTGGATCTGCCAAAATGGATCACTACAAACTTATCCGGGTTGAAGTCCATCTGCCACTTCTCCGCCCAGTCTTGCATTCTATCTATGTCTCGCTGCAACTTCTGACATCCCTCCAAACTATCCACAACACCACCTACCTTGGTGTCGTCAGCAAACTTACCAACCCATCCCTCCACTTCCTCATCCAGGTCATTTATGAAAATGACAAACAGCAAGGGTCCCAGAACAGATCCCTGGGGCACTCCACTGGTCACTGACCGCCATGCAGAGAAAGACCCCTCCACAGCCACTCTCTGCCTTCTGCAGGCAAGCCAGTTCTGGATCCACAAGGCAACAGCCCCTTGGATCCCATGCCCTCTCACTTTCTCAAGAAGTCTTGCATGGGGGACCTTATCGAACGCCTTGCTGAAGTCCATATAGACCACATCCACCGCTCTTCCTTCGTCAATGTGTTTGGTCACATTTTCAAAGAACTCAACCAGGCTCGTAAGGCATGACCTGCCCTTGACAAAGCCGTTTGCGTTGTTCGCCATCTGCGCTTACAGGGAACACTCCGTGGGGGGCCACCATGAGCGGGATCGGAAAATCCCCATTGGTGGGAAGGGGCACATGATCCACATCAATCTTCGTTCTCGTTTCTTCGAATGCATTCTTCCTAACTACTACTGTTTCTCTTTTTGATGTTCACGCTCATGCACTGAGCTTCTAGATTTTGCTTCATCTGGTTTAAGTTTATTTATTAGTGTGAAAATCCCCTAGTCGCCACACTCTGGCGCCTGTTTGGGTACACTGAAGGAGAGTTTAGCATGGTCAATGCACTTAACCAGCAGGTCTTTCAGACTGTGGGAGGAAACCGGAACATCCGGAGGAAACCCACGCAGACACGGGGAGAATGTGCAGACTCTACACAGATGGTGACCCAAGCTGGGAATCAAACGCGGGTCCCTGGCGCTGTGAGACAGCAGTGCGGTCTCTTCTGATTCTGCAAGTAGTGCTGTGTCAGGGAGCCGCAAGTTTGTTCTTGTGTCTAATCTTTCATCCTGGAAGTACATCTAATACTCTGAATACTTGTTCTGTGTACAGATTGAATGGCACTGTGATTAACACTGTTGCCTCACAGCACCAGGGACCCAGGTACAATTCCAGCCCTGGGTGACTGTGTGGAATTTACACCTTCTCCCCGTGTTTGCATATGTTTTCTCCGGGTGCTCCGGTTTTCTCACACAGTCAAAGATGTGTGGGTTCGGTGGATTGACCTTGAAAAGCTGCCCCTTAGTGTCAGGGGGATAGGCAGGGTAAATACATGGGGCTACAGGGATAGGGCCTGGCTGTTATTGTTGTTGGTGCAGACTCGATGGGCCGAATGATCTCCTTTTGCACTGTAGGGATTCTTCGAATAATTTTGATGACAGTACACACCCTGCCACACTCTCTTCACTTGAAACATGTCATTCTGTGCACATTCGAGCCTGAAAACCCACTTTTTGGTCCCATTACAGGCACTGGATAAACCTCACATCCTTACTGTCAATGTCACATTTCAGCAACATCTATTAACTTTTGGTGACAAACACAACAAAACACTTTTTTTCACAACCTATGAAAGATTTCCTCTTGTTTATTTCTAGAAATTCATCGAAAATTGTTCTGAGGTTAAATCCCATCCGGGGATGGTGGTACTGATGTATGAGGAGAGATTATATAGGTTAGGATTATTTTCAATGGAGTTCAGATGAATGAGGGGGAATCTTATAGAGACTTATAAAATTCTAACAGGACTAGACAGGGTAGATGCAGGAAGGATGTTCCCAATGGTGGGGGAGTCCAGTAGAGTTTTAACAACATCAGGTTAAAGTCCAACAGGTTTATTTGGTAGCAAATGCCATTAGCTTTCGGAGTGCTGCTCCTTCGCGAAAGCTAATGGCATTTGCTACCAAATAAACCTGTTGGACTTTAACCTGGTGTTGTTAAAACTCTTACTGTGTTTACCCCAGTCCAACGCCGGCATCTCCACATCATGACTACCAGAGAGTCCAGAACCAGGGGTCACAGTCTGAGGATTCTGGGTAGACCATTTAGGACGGAGATGAGGAGACATTTCTTCACTCAACGAGTGGTGAGCCTGTGGAATTCATTACCACAGGAAGTAGTTGCTGCCAAAACATTGAAGGTATTCGAGAGGAGGCTGGATATAGCACTTGGGGAGAATGGGATCAAAGGTTATGGGGAGAAAGCAGGATTAGGCTATTGAGTTGGACGATCAGCCATGATCGTGATGAATGGCGGAGCAGGCTCGATGGGTCGAATGTCCTCATCCTGCTCCTATCTTCTATGTTTCGATTCTCTCTCCAGAATTGAGGTTGCATTTCATTAATCTCTGATTCAAACAGATTATTAATTCTTTCGATCATAAACTTCAAGATCGCTTTAATGAGATGATTCATTAAAATTTATAGTTTGAAGTTCATTGCACTCCATTGCTTCAGGTTACTTTAGTAACTTAACAAATAACGAATGCCTCAAATGACTTGGAATGTATCCTTTGGTATATATTTGATCACAAACTTCTGTTATCACTTCTAATTCTGTTTCTGCAAAGGGTTTTTAGATGTTCATTTGTTACTTCATCTATGCCTGGAGCCTTTCCTGTGCTCATCCACTTCAAAGCATTCTTGATCTCTGATATCAGAATGTTTGATCCTTTATTTGACTCTACGGTCTTCTGGGCGCCAGCGTCTCACTTCTTATCATTCGAAGACTCGGTGGGGTGATTCCGAGTGCTCGGCAGCCATTTCACACTCGACTGGACATCAAGTGGCTGCGGGTGGCACCTCTGATCCTCATTCCAACCCATGCCCACCCCCTCACCTGGGAGAACGTCCTGTCCTCAAGGACTGCTGACCCTATCTGACTGGCCGGCAGTTCTCCAGTCCTTGCAGCGACAATGCCACGGTGGTCATGTAGTAGCGTGGCCCCTTTAAGGAGGCGGTCCTTAAGTGCCACATAGTCGGGCCGGACTCTTTGGAGTGTCAAATTGGGAAGCTGAGCCAATCGAGTGCGAGGGTGGGTATCCTGGGTCGGGGGAGGGAGTAGTGTGCAGTCGCATAGTTATTCTGTCTGGGCGGCACGGTAGCATAGTGGTTAGCACTGCTGCTTCACAGCTCCAGGGACCTGGGTTCGATTCCCGGTTCCGGTCACTGTCTGTGTGGAGTTTGCACATTCTCCCCGTGTCTGCGTGGGTTTCCTCCAGGTGCTCCGATTTCCTCCCACAGTCCAAAGATGTGTGGGTTATGTTGATTGGCCAAGCTAAATTGCCCCTTAGTGTCCCGGGACGCGTAGGTTAGAGGGATTAGCGGGTAAATATGTAGAGATATGGGGATAGGGCCTGGGTGGGATTGTTGTCGGTGCAGACTCGATGGGCCGAATGGCCTCTTTCTGCACTGTAGGGATTCTATGGTTCTATGGTCTGACCCTGTTGTAAATATAGTTATTTGTTTGTTGGTAATAAAGCGTTTTGTTCTTTAGCCTCATTGAATCGCCCTCGATTTATTACAGGACTGAAGAGGAAGTTCAGGATGACATTGAAACCAAATTCTGGGCACTGGAGGCCCAGGTAAATTCAAGGGGGAATCTTGAATAGACCTGGGATCCCAGGGGATGGAGTCTCGGGAGGGAGGACAGTGGGGGAAGGGAGGTCTGGAGGCCACTGGACCTCAAGGTGGTGGCCTGACTTCAGTGTGGGGCTTCTGATGAAGGTGCACAGCCCTCACTCCTTCCTGCCCAAGATGTAGCTCTGTAGGTTTTCAACCTCCCCACTCCACACATCAACTCAATCCTCCTGCCAGCCTACAAACTGAGGCTGGGTGGGAAAAGGCCTTAAAGTGGCCAAAAACTGGGGCAAGAGTGGGTTTCCTATCTGTGTGTTGCCCACCCCAGCATAACATCGCTGTGTGGTTGGGGTAGGTAGGTACCCCGCAGGTATCCTAACCCTTCAATTTGGGCGGCATGGTGGCACAGTGGTTAGCACTGCTGCCTCACAGCTCCAGGGACCTGGGTTCAATCCCTGGCTTGGGTCACTGTCTGTATGGAGGCTGCACATTCTCCCCGTGTCTGCGTGGGTTTCCTTTGGGTGCTCCAGTTTCCTCCCACAGTCCAAAGATGTGCGGGCCAAGTGCATTGGCCATGCTAAAATTGACCCTTAGTGTCCCAGGATGCTTGGTAAGAGAGATTAGCAGGGTAAATATGTGGAGTTACGGGGATAGGGGCTAGGTAGATTTTTGTCCGTGCAGAATTGATGGCTTGAATTACATCCTTCTGCACTGTAGAACATAGAACATAGAACAGTACAGCACAGAACAGGCCCTTCAGCCCACGATGTTGTGCCGAGCTTTATCTGAAACCAAGATCAAGCTATCCCACTCCCTATCATCCTGGTGTGCTCCATGTGCCTATCCAATTGAATCCAATTCAGTAGGGTTTCCAATTTTCTTCTATGAATTTTTCACCCGTTTAAAAACCCACTGGTGGGCGAATGTAGAATTCTGGCCTTTGTCACAATAACTCCCTTGATTTGGATAATTGAACATCATACAATTCACTTTCATATTCTGTCCATCTTTTCAATTCTGCACTCCTTTCAGACAATATTTTACCAGCTTTGTCTTTTACGCACCCGTTATCTGTAGTCATACCTTCTGTTCTATCTGTCAGTAGTTTCATCTTCTGGTTTATAACATAAGAACATAAGAACTCAGAGCAGGAGTAGGCCATCTGGTCCCTCGAGCCTGCTCCGCCATTCAATAAGATCATGGCTGATCTTTTCGTGGACTCAGCTTCAGTTACCCGCCCGCTCATCATAACCCTTAATTCCTTCACTGTTCATAAATTTATCTAACCTTGCCTTGAAAACATTCAATGAGGTAGCCTCAACTGCTTCACTGGGCAGGGAATTCCACAGATTCAGAACACTTTGTGTGAAGATGTTTCTCCTCAACTCAGTCCTAAATATGCTCTCCCTTATTTTGAGGCTATGCCCCCTAGTTCTAGTTTCATCCGCCAGTGGAAACAACTTCCCTGCTTCTACCTTATCGATTCCCTTCATAATCTTATATGTTTCTATAAGATCTCCCCTTATTTTTCTGAATTCCAATGAGTATAGCCCCTGTCTACCCAGTCTCTCCTCATAAGCCAACCCTCTCAACTCCGGGATCAACCTCGTGAATCTCCTCTGCACCTCCTCCAGTGCCAGTATATCCTTTCTCAAGTAAGGAGACCAAAACTGTACACAGTACTCCAGGTATGGCCTCACCAGCACCTTATACAGCTGCAACATAACCTCGCTGTTTTTAAACTCCATCCCTTGAGCAATAAAGGACAAAATTCCATTTGCCTTTTTAATTACCTGCTGCACCTGCAAACCAACTTCTTGTGATTCCTGCACAAGGACACCCAGGTCCCTCTGCACAGCAGCATGCTGCAATTTTTTAACCATTTAAATAATAGTCCATTTTGCTGTTATTCCTACCAAAATGGATGACCTCACATTTACCAACATTGTACTCCATCTGCCAGACCCTCACCCACTCACTTAGACTATCTATATTCCTTTGCAGATTTTCAGCATCCTCTGCACACTTTGCTCTGCCACTCATCTTAGTGTCATCTGTGAATTTTGAAACACTACACTTGGTCCCCAGCTCCAAATCATTTATGTAAATCGTAAACAATTGCGGTCCCAACACTGATCCCTGAGGCACGTCACTAGTCACTGAACGCCAACAAAAAAAAATCCATTTACCCCCACTCTTTGCTTTCTGTTAGTTAAGCAATCCTCTATCCATGCTAATACATTACCCGTAACGCCGTGCACCTTTATCTTATGTAGCAGTCTTTGGTGTGGCACCTTGTCAAATGCTTTCTGGAAATCCAGTTACACCACATCCACAGGTTCCCCGTTGTCCACTGCACATGTAATGTTCTCAAAGAATTCCACCAAATTAGTCAAACATGACCTTCCCTTCATGAACCCATGCTGCGTCTTACCAATGGGATAATTTATATCCAGTTGGATATAACTCTCATTTTGTGATTTTGAACAGGATATATCAGATGCAAGGAGACAATAACAGGCATTACACCTGACCTCATGCTTGATCTTAGCTAAAAGACCGAGAAGTGATCAGACTATTCTTTTCTTCCACTGTTCCCAGTTGGGGTAATGTCCCACACCACACCAACTGAAGCTGATGGGTCCCTCACTTACTTTTGCATGATTGATTAGATTTGATTTGATTTATTATTGTCACATGTATTTGTATACAGTGAAAAGTATTGTTTCTTGTGTACTATACAGACAAAGCGTACCGTTTGTAGAGTACATAGGGAAGAAGGAAAGGAGAGAGTGCAGAATGTAGTGTTACAGTCATAGTTAGTGTGTAGTGAAAGATCAACTTAATGAGTGGTAGGTCCATTCAAAAATCTGATGGCAGCAGGGAAGAAGCTGTTCTTGAGTTGGTTAGGATGTGATCTCAGACTTTTATATCTTTTTCCCGATGGAAGAAGGTGGAAGAGAGAATGTCTGGGGTATGTGGGGTCCTTGATTAAGCTGGCTGCTTTTCCGAGGCAGTGGGAAGTGTAGACAGGGTCAATGGGAGGCTGGTTTGCGTGATGGATTGGGCTACGTTCACAACCCTTTGTAGTTTCTTGCGGTCTTGGACAGAGCAGGAGCCATACCAAGCTGTGATACATCCGGAAAGGATGCTTTCTAAAATTTAAAGTTTATTTATTCGTCACACGTGTGCTTACATTAACACTGCAATTAAGTTACTGTGAAAATCCTTGCGTATATCTGTAAAAATTGCCAAAGTGAGATGTTGGAATTTTGCCACGGTGGCACAGTGGTTGGCACTGCTGCCTCTCAGCACAAGATCCGGGTTCGATTCCCAGCTTGGGTCACTGTCTGTTCAGAGTCTGCATGTTCTCCCCGTATCTGCGTGTGTTTCCTCCGGGTACTCTGGTTTACTCCCACAGTCCGAAAGACGTGCTGGTTAGGTGCATTGGCCGTGCTAAATTCTCCCTCAGTGTACCCGAACAGGCGCTGGAGTGTGGTGACTAGGGGATTTTCACAGTAGCTTCATTGCAGTGCTCATGTAAGCCTACTTGTGACACTAATAAATAAAGTAAACTAAATGAGAATTGGAGAGTTGTGGGACACTCGTTTTCCCTCCCATACCCCTTTTGGGCATGGTTATATGGCCTGGCAAAGAATCAGGGATAATAGCCATCACAAACATCTCTCATATAACCCACAGGGTGCTGCTGTATGAACTGTGAAAAGTTCTGATCTAACGTTTCGTACCAACACTTCCTTCGCACTACATGTACCAGATGCTTTGTTCACCATAGGCTTTCCTGGAGAATCATTGGGAAACACAGCATGATCTGCTATTCATCCTAAAGATCTGTTATTCATCCTCCAGCCTGCAGTGTCAACTCCAGTCAGCACTCAATTCTAAGTAATGCAGGAAAAGGCGCATTGAGTAAAGGTTTGTCTGTTGTCACGTAGCTCCTTTGAAAAGATAATGACTGACGTTACTCAGATATCTGTTATTCCTTGTGCAATTTTACTGAATACCAGCATCTTATTAACTCGTCTGGGACTATTGTGCTTTGAATCAACTCAATTTTAAATTGAGCTTTAATGTGACGTGCCCATCAATTATTCCTGTGTTAAAAAAGACAACTAGAAATTACCTACAAATGCTGCCTCCAGACTCCGCCTTTGGCATTTATTGTAAGGAGTGTCAGTCATTGTACTGTTTAGAAAGTTTAACTCTTTGAATTTGTTAGAAATCATGCCACATGAATGATGTTCCAATAGATTGTTAATATATGTGACACCACAGAGTACTAGTTTACACTCTACTCAGATCACCAACGCAGGATGGAATGTGTATCGATTTTAATTTAATAGATTAAAATAATGAACTCACGCCCACCTGTAAAGATGTGACAAATAACCAATCAGCATAGCCATTCTGTTCTTATTTTACAAACACAGATCATTAAGGAGTGCAGAGATTTTTATTTATTAGTGTCACAAGCAGACTTATATTAACACATCAACAGTGGACGGCATGGTGGCACAGTGGTTAGCACTGCTGCCTCACAGCACCAGAGACCTGGGTTCAATTCCCGGATTGGGTCACTGGTCTGTGTGGAGACTGCACGTTCTCCCCGTATCTGCGTGGGTTTCTTCTGGGTGCTCCGGTTTCCTCCCACAGTCCGAAAGACGTGCTGGTTAGGTGCATTGACCCGAACAGGCGTCGGACTGTGGCGACTAGGGGAATTTCACAGTAACTTCATTGCAGTGTTAATGTAAGCCTACTTGTGACTAATAAATAAACTTTAACTTTACTTTCAATGAGGTTACTGTGAGAATCCCCGAGTCGCCACACTCCGCCGCCTGTTCGGGTACACTGAGGGAGAATTTAGCATGGCCAATGCACCTAACCAGCACGTCTTTCAGACTGTGGGAGGAAACTACAGCACCCAGAGGGAACCCACGCAGACACGGGGAGAATGTGCATACCCCGCACAGACAGTGACCCAAGCCGGGAATCGAACTCAGGTCGCTGGTGCTGTGAGGCAGCAGTGCTAACCACTGTGCCACCCATCAGTTTGTACAACCAGGCAGGAAGGGTATTTGATGAGTAGATATCTCTAGATGAAATCTGCTCTTGGAGAACTTTGACAGAAGTAAACAATGCCATGAGCCAGTGAGAATCACTCCCTGATGTGTTCAGGGAAAAGGCTACAATCCTTCAGATGCAGACCTTGCCCTTCTCCATAAGAACTGACGGGAGTTTGATATATGGATGAGGATAAGCACTCAGGGTGGAACTCACTGACCTATTATCTTAATGATGTGGAGATGCTGGCGTTGGACTGGGGTAAACACAGTAAGATGTTCTTCCACAGTAAGTTCTTACTGCTATTATCTTCATGCATTGGAACAGTCTTTAATACATATTTAATTAAAGTTAGATCTTTGTAATAGGGTAATTGTCTTTATTTTTATTATTCATAGAATCGTAGAGTACCTACAGTGCAGAAGAGGCAATTTGGCCCATCGAGCCTGCACTCACTGACAGAGTATCTTACCCAGATCCTCTCCCCCACCCTATCCCTGTTACCCCATGCATTTATCATGGCTAATCCACCTAACCTACACATCGTGGGAAACTAGGGGACAACTTAGCATGGTCAATCCACCTAACCTATTTTTTCATTCATTTGTGGGACATGGGCGTCACTGGCTGGCCAGAATTTGTTGTCCATCCCTAGTTGCCATTTGAGAAGGTGGTGGTGAGCTGCCATCTTGAATCGCTGCAGTCCACGTGCTGTGGGTTGACCCACAATGCCGTTAGGGTGGGACTTCCAGGATTTTGACCCAGCGACTGCAAAGGAACGGCGATATATTTCTAAGTCAGGATGGTGAGTGGCTTGGAGGGGAACTTGCAGGTGGTGGTGTTCCTATGTATCTATTGCCCTTGTCCTTCTAGATGGAAATGGTTGTGGGTTTGGAAGGTGCCGTCTAAGCATCTTTGATGAATTTCAACCTGCACATCTGTGGAGTGCGTGAGGAAACCGGAGCACCCAGAGGAAACTCACATTAACACAGGAAGAACGTGCAAACTCCAAATAGACAGTGACCCAAGGCCAGAATTGAGCCTGGGTCCCAGGTGCTGTGAGGCAGCATTGATAACCACTGTGTCATTGCGCCATCCAAATTTATATGAATTATTCTTTTTTTTAACTAACAAGCAATGTACCTGTATCCATGTGGATAATAGAAGTGGGGGAGGCGATGGCCTATTGGTATTATCGCGGGACTGTTAATCCAGAAACTTAGCCCATGCTCAGGGGACACGGGTTCAAATCCTGCCACGGCAGATGGTGGAATTTGAATTCAATAAAAAATCTAGAATTAAGAATCTACTGATGAGCATGAAACCATTGT
Source organism: Mustelus asterias (assembly GCF_964213995.1). Lineage (NCBI taxonomy): Eukaryota > Metazoa > Chordata > Chondrichthyes > Carcharhiniformes > Triakidae > Mustelus > Mustelus asterias. The sequence goes on along the minus strand of NC_135802.1, from coordinate 21,903,802 downwards.
TGATTGTCAGAAAAACCCATTTGGTTCACTAATGTCCTTTAGGGAAGGAAATCTGCCGTCCTTACCTGGTCGGGCCTACATGTGACTTCAGAGCCACAGCAACGCGGTTGACTCTCAGCTGCCTTCGGGCAACTAGGGATGGGCAATAAATGCTGGCCAGGCAGCGACGCCCATGTCCCATGAATGAATAAAAAAAAATTGAATTGAACTGGATCAAAAAACATGAGCAATGAAAAAATAAATTTCTCCCTTGAAACGCCCCCTTGGGGCGACACGGTGGCACAGTGGTTAACATTGCCACCTCACAGCGCCAGGGAACTGGGTTCGATTCCAGCCTTGGGTCACTGTCTGTGCGGAGTCTGCACATTCTCCCCGTGTCTGCGTGGGTTTCCTCCGGGTGCTCCGATTTCCTCCCACACTCCAAAGATGTGCAGGCTAGTTTGATTGGCCATGCTAAATTGACCCTTAGTGTCAGGGGGATTAGCAGGATAAATATGTGGGATTACGGGAATAGGACCTGGGTGGGATTGTGGTCGGTGCAGCCTCAATGGGCTGAATGGCCTCCTTCTGCACTGTCGGGATTCTATGAAGTTTAACAACACCAGGTTAAAGTCCAACAGGTTTACTTGGTAGCAAAAGCCACACAAGCTTTCGGAGCTCCAAGCCCCTTCTTCAGGAGCTCCGAAAGCTTGTGTGGCTTTTGCTACCAAATAAACCTGTTGGACTTTAACCTGGTGTTGTTAAACTTCTTACTGTGTTTACCCCAGTCCAACGCCGGCATCTCCACATCGGGATTCTATGATTCAGACAGGTTCACCTGGAGTAAGATGCTAATTCCCAGACTCATCAGCAGATTGAAGATAATTGCTCTCAACATGTTTGTAGCGTGAGACAAGCAAATTGTGCATTTTATTTCAAAGAACAAAGCGGAAACAGGAAGCAATTTTCAAAATAAATTCAACGCGGTGATAAATCTTTCCACTTTGGGGTCGGACTCATTCGTTTGATGTGAGTTTGCTGCTTGTTATGGTAATCCTGAGATCTGTACCGCAGTAACACCGACAGTAGAGTCAGCGGCACATTGCTCAGTGCTGAATACATATTCCTTACTGCAATCCCCTTCGAGCCCATAGCGTGACTAAGAGGGGTGGGAGATTTCCTCCGTGTGTCATCAAGTGAAGCTTTGACTGCAGAAAAGGGAATCTTCCAGCCTCACCCACACATAAATCTTGGATGTGCGGCCATGCAAGTATAATGCCGGCATTTCAATCTTGCATTGTCATTAGGAGCAGATTCATGGCACTCAGCTTGTCAAACAAGGCCGTCTTCTTTTATATTGTGTCCATCTAGGGCAAGGTCGCAGGCGGTCGGATGCATTTAGAAGCCACTTCGAGTTGCCCTCGACTTTGAACGTTGGCTGTCATCGACGCTCTGCAGTCAACACAATGGGGGAATTGTCATCTAGAAAATGTGGAGCAACCGGCAATTCCGGAAAGAGGCAGCAGGATGGTCGGGTTAAGAATGAGAGAGAGAGTTTGACATTTTGGGTACAGGTCTTCCTCTAAAACTGCAAATCTGCAGTACACAAGTAGAGTATAAAGTAAAAAGCTGGGGGTCGCGGGGGGTTGCTGGGGGGGGGGGGGTTCAGGGAAAATAACCAGAAGACAGATAAAAAAAGAGAAAATTCAGGGACTGTGCAATTCTTTGTAAAAGAACAGCAGGAAAATGCAACTGGTACAATTCTATGAGAAGGGAAAGGCCCCCAGAGAATGTGGGAATAGCTGAGGTAATGGGGCTAATTTTCCCATCCCGCTGCCACGGGAATCGTAGCGGGCGGAGGGCGGACCATACAAGTGTCCGTCGACCTTGGGTGGGATTTTCCGGTTTTGGGGCGAGTGCGGCTGGAAAATCCTGTTCCAATTAGTGCATGATCCAGTGTTTTTATTCTAAAATAAATGTTCAGCTAATTCATTGCATTAACACTCACAACATTGAGAAATTTGTGGGCTGTGAAGCGATGGAAAATTTGCCTATTGCTCGTTAGAATTGCTATTAAGAACCATCGAATGCATCATAAATTCACTAAAGTTATTGTTCGGCAATGACCTAATGAGCAAAAGTGGCAAGGTGCTGAATCACACACGGTATCATGTTCATATTGCTGAACTGTGCTAGGTAGCCTGAACTCTGCTGGCTCAGGAGTCAAGCTCTGATAAACCAGCTTCAGGACTGCTAGCTAAGGGAAAGACCAGGTTAGCTGGAGAGTTGCCATGGACCACTGTGCCCTGATGGCCCTGTGGCCAGTGAACCTGCTGCCATGACTCGCACTGAAGATCGTGAGGTAACTAACCACTGCTTGTCTCTGTGAAGCTGCATCCCAGCCTGGGGATACAGTCAGTTTGACCCTCCGAATGTTTGCAGAGTGTGCTGTAATAAATGGTGGGAGAGGCACACCGCCCGAGAGCAAGAACTCATTATCATTCTCCTCGTGTTAAATTAGATCTCACAATTAAAGCCCATTGAATTTACAGAACAGAAACATGTCCAGTCAGCTCAGCTGGAACCGCACGGGCCTCCTCCAAGCTTACTTTATCTCACCCCATCAACAACTCCTTTCCCCTTTCATCCCCTCCAATGCATCTATGCCACCTGCCTTAGCTACTGTCTGATCTAACAGGTTCCGCATTCTAATCACTCTCTGGGTAAAGAGGTTTTTTTTATTCATTCATACTTTACACTGTATACATGTCACAATAATAAATCAAATCAAATCAAAAATCAAATCGTTTCCCTTCCTCAGCTCAGACATGGGATCAATTTTGACTGTCTTTTTTTGCAGTAAATAGGGCCTCGAATCCAGGCCCTTTGCCTTACTTTCCTTTGACACAGCGATGATGCAGATGCTCTATGTTACAAAGGTGTCTATTGTCAGCTGTCAAAAGCGTTGGCCTGTTTCAGGCACTAGGTCCTTTGTATTATAGAAATCAGGGTCCCATGATGTAAATCGGATGCCGATTGCCATTTTAGATCAGAATTGGTCAGAACTCTCCAAATCCCCAGGCAATGCAACCAAAGAGGCCTAGGAACATAGGAAGGAACATAGGAGCAGAAGTAGCAAGTTCAGCCCTTTGAGCCGACTGCGCCATTCAATCAGATCATGGCTGATTTCTCCCTGATCTCAAATCCATCTCCCCACCTGTTCCCCATATCTCCTTATCCCATTTTTAAATTAGAAATGTATCTACCTCCTTCTTGAAAAGGTCTGTCAAAAATAACTGGTAAATTAGCTTTACAGGAGACAGAAACACTATTCTGGAAGCCATATCCGTTAGCCAGGAAAGCACTGCTTTTGTTCTTGATGTTTACTGAATCCCCTTGATTTACTAATTGCCTTAGGGCCAGATTGTCAGGAAGACTCCTCGACCTTTAAAAATGGCGGTCGTGATGTGGAAGTGCCTAACAACCTGTGAAACAGCTGAGACAAGGCCCCAGGGAACCAAGTAGGGCCTTTGAACCAGCCTGCCTTGGCACTCACCCACTCCATGGCTGCTGCTGGGATCGGCAGGCCTGACTGTAACCTGCATCCCTCACCCAACCACCCCTGCCCACCTCCCACCAACTCGAGATCCCCACCTCAGAAGCCAAAAAGCCCAGTCCTCTCCCCTCCCCCTCTGACTGCCCCCTCCCCCTTCCCCTCAACTCGAGATCCCCACCTCAGAAGCTAAAAAATCCAGTCGCTAATCTCCACTTGGCTGCATTTGTTTTTTTATTCATTCGTGGGACATGGGCGTCGCTGGATGGCCAGCATTTATTGCTCATCCCTAGTTGCCCTTGTTCAGAGGGCAGTTGATTCGTGTAGCTCTGGAATCACAAGTAGGCCAGACCAGGTAAGGACGGCAGATTTCCTTCCTTGAAGGACATTAATGAACCAAATGGGTTTTTCTGACAATCAACAATGGTTTCATCGTCATCAGTAGATTCTTAATTCCAGATACTTTTTCTTGAATTCAAATTCCACCATCTGCCGTGGCAGGATTCGAACCCGGGTCCCCAGAATATTATAATGTGGAGATGCTGGCATTGGACTGGGGTGGGCACAGTCAGAAGTCTCACAACAAAAGGTTAAAGTCCAACAGGTTTATTTGGTATCACAAGCTTCCGGATCACTGCTCCTTCATCAGATGAGTGTCTTTTTCCAGAATATTAGTTACATTTCTAGATTAATATTCTCGCGGTAATACCACTTGGCCATCGCCTCCCCACGTGACAAAGCATTATGTCATTAAATCGAAACAAAATGCTGCTAACTGTTATTAGAATCAGCAAGATAATACAGATTGAAGACAGACAGGAGCTCTTGTCAGGCAATTGTTACAGAAACAGAACAAGGGGAGTTTAGTGTTGTTGATCAAGACAATTACTGAGTTAATGAGAACATGGTGTTAATATTGTTCATTAATCTCGATGTATCTGTTTACTGTTTTCACATATTCAAATTTGATTATGGATGAACCTTCTGTTTCTTCTCTTCTATGTTAAATTGGTTAAACATGTGTTGTCTGTCTGGGCAATTGTGCCATGAATCTTTTTATGACAATTGCTTTACCTATTTGGTCACTAATGAAGAGAGACACTTTCCCTCATTTATTTTCCACATAGAAATTACTGCATCTACTCTGAAGACATTATTTCTTATTAGATTTATTCCTTTTTATTATTGCTTACGTGTTTCTTCCTCTTGTTTTTTGTTAAGGTATCTCATGATCCAGCAGTTCAGAAGGCAGAGCGGTAACAAGATTCTCAGGGTTCTCTCAAAGTTGTTCTTTCTCCAGATGTCAAGAGATGTGACCAGAATAGCACAGTGTGAGACCAGCCCTCCGAATCCTCCTCCCCGCCCACTGACCTCTGACTCCTCCAGTTAACCTCATAGATTTTTGATTTGATTTGATTTATTATTGTCACATGTATTGGGAAACAGTGAAAAATATTGGACGGGATTTTATTGCCATGCTTGAGCGAGACCGGAAAATCCAGCCTGAGGACAATGGACATTCCCATTGTCCGCCCCTCGCCCGCTCTGATTCTGTGACAGCCGGGGCAGTAGAATTCCCGTGATTGTTTCTTGCGTGCTATACAGACAAAACACACCATTCATAGAGTACGTGGGGGAGAAGGAAAGGACAGGGTGCAGAACGTAATGTTACAGTCATAGCTAGGGTGTAGAGAAAGATCAACTTAATGCGAGGTAGGTCCATTCAAAAGTCTGACAGCAGCAGGGAAGAAGCTGTTCTTTTTATTCAAGGTGACATGCACACACACACACAAACACACACTCATATGGACATAACATAACAGAATGCAAGAATAGGAACAAGACCATTCTGTCCCTTAGACCTGCTTCCCCATTCAGTAAGATGATAGCTTATAGTGATTGGCACCTATAAATCCCCTTATAAATTCACTCTCTCCATCATAGGTGCATAGTGGCAGCAGCGTGTACCATCTACAAGATGCACTGCAGCAATGTAAGCCTCCTCTGATGGCACCTCCCGAATGCGCATAGCATCATAGAATCCCATAGAATCCCTACAGTGCAGAATGAGGCCATTCGGCCCATCAAGTCTGCACTGACCCACCAACAGAGCATCAGAGCAACCTTTACCACGAAGAAGAACATAGGCAGCAGTTGCATGGGAACACCACCTTCCCTTCCTGGCACTATGTTGACTTGGAATTGTATTGCTGCATTGCGTCGCTATCAGCACTGTGGGTGTACCTACATTGCAGTGGCTCAGGCAGGCGGCTCACTGCCACTTTCTCCAGGGCAGTTAGGGATGGGCAACAAGTGCTGGCCTTGCCCATGCTGCTCACATCGCACGAAACAAAAGTTGATATTCCGTTTCCACCGGCAGCAACACAAGGGTAGAAATATCGGATAATCACAAAAACAAGTGAACACGAGATTAGAACCAAAATCATAAAGAGTGCTGTGGAAGTTTCTGTTGAAATAGAGACGTTAAATATTGAGAAAAGGAAATTACTTTCCTGCAAAGGGGAATATTAAAGGAATATGGGAAACAAACAGGAGAGTGCGATTTGGAAAACACCTACAAGGATTGATGGGTTTAGAGGCCAATTTTTACATTATAACCTTGGATGATCCGTTATGAACAATTTTGATTTGCATTTTTGGCTGAGCACGGGTCGATGACCCAATACAGATGTTTGTTTTACTGGTAATAATGGTCATCTTTTATTGGCTGTGGGCAGAAGTGGAAAAAGGGGCAACAGCAACAGCTGTGGGATGTTGAGGGAGCAGCTCCATTTGATTCGATTTATTATTGTCACATTTATTGGTATACAGTGAAAAGTATTGTTTCTTGCGCGTTATACAAAGCATACTGTTCATAGAGTACATAGCGGAGAAGGAAAGAAGATGGTGCAGAATGTAGTGTTACAATCATAGCTAGGATGCAGAGAAGGATCAACTTAATATATGGTAGGTCCATTCAAACATTTGATGGCAACAGGGAAGAAACTGTTCTTGAGTCGGTTGGTACTGACCTCAGACTTTTGTATCTTTTTCCCGACAGAAAAAGTTATGTCCTGCAAGGAGTCCAAGAAGCAGGAGGGTAGCTAGCAAGGTGACCTTGTTATGTTTACACGTCGACATGTGCCCAGAGTGAGTCACATGAGCCTCAGCGAGTATAGGAGATGATTGCACTTTTAATGAGCAGCCGTATGGAGCGAGCTGGAACCCATGACCATCGCCAACACTGTGTTCGTGGCTTTGAGAATGCTGTAGGACTGAATTTCTGTGCATTGTGGTTATTCCAGCTGGCAATTGGAGAGATTGGCCGGACTCTATCTCCCCAGCCAACTCCTCTGCGGTGTATTTCCCAGTGGCAGAGGCAGCTCACCATTAGCCACAGGGGGCACTGGAAGATCCCACCAATATCCCTCGGACAGGAAGAGCCGGAACGTCCTGCCCTTTGTGTATTCAACAATTTATCATCTGGTACTTTTAACATTGTAAATGTTAATGTTTTATGCTTCAGTTGAGCATAAAACAGGGAGGGCTTGAAGCCAAGAAAAATGAGATATTAGGAGAGGGAACCAAAAGATGGTTAAAGGAGAAGGTTTTAAAGAGTCCCACATGGCAGGTTGGTTAAGAAGGTTAAGGCTCATGGGATACAAGGAGAAGTGGCTAGATGGGTGGAGAACTGGCTTGGCCATAGGAGACAGAGGGTAGTGGTCGAAGGGTCTTTTTCCGGCTGGAGGTCTGTGACCAGTGGTGTTCCGCAGGGCTCTGTACTGGGACCTCTGCTATTTGTGATATATATAAATGATTTCGAAGAAGGTGTAACTGGTGTAATCAGCAAGTTTGCGGATGACACGAAGATGGCTGGACTTGTGGATAGCGAAGAGCATTGTCGGGCAATACAGCAGGATATAGATAGGCTGGAAAATTGGGCGGCGAGGTGGCAGATGGAGTTTAATCCGGATAAATGCGAAGTGATGCATTTTGGAAGAAATAATGTAGGGAGGAGTTATACAATAAATGGCAGAGTCATCAGGAGTATAGAAACACAGAGGGACCTAGGTGTGCAAGTCCACAAATCCTTGAAGGTGGCAACACAGGTGGAGAAGGTGGTGAAGAAGGCATATGGTATGCTTGCCTTTATAGGACGGGGTATAGAGTATAAAAGCTGGAGTCTGATGATGCAGCTGTATAGAACACTGGTTAGGCCACATTTGGAGTACTGTGTCCAGTTCTGGTCGCCGCACTACCAGAAGGACGTGGAGGCGTTAGAGTGCAGAGAAGGTTTACCAGGATGTTGCCTGGTATGGAGGGTCTTAGCTATGAGGAGAGATTGGGTAGACTGGGGTTGTTCTCCCTGGAAAGACGGAGAATGAGGGGAGATCTAATAGAGGTGTACAAGATTATGAAGGGTATAGATAGGGTGAACAGTGGGAAGCTTTTTCCCAGGTCGGAGGTGACGATCACGAGGGGTCACGGGCTCAAGCTGAGAGGGGCGAAGTATAACTCGGATATCAGAGGGACGTTTTTATACAGAGGGTGGTGGGGGCCTGGATTGCGCTGCCAAGTAGGGTGGTGGAGGCAGGCACGCTGACATCGTTTAAGACTTACCTGGATAGTCACATGAGCAGCCTGGGAATGGAGGGATACAAACGATTGGTCTAGTTGGACCAAGGAGCGGCACAGGCTTGGAGGGCCGAAGGGCCTGTTTCCTGTGCTGTACTGTTCTTTGTTCTTTGTTCTTTGCCTTAAGGAAGAGGGAAAGGTGGAGAGGTTGAGATATTTAAGGGGTGAATTTCAGAGCTTAATGCTTAGGCAGTTACGTAATGCAGGCTGCAAACTCGCTGTTTACAGGGCCCAATGATTTCACTGGATTTGCTGTGGGCCCCAGAATTCAGCAGGAAGAGGCTGTGGGGAGTTGCAGCCACTGCTGCACTCCTGCAAGTGTACGATGCCAATGTGGCCCCTGCAGTCACCTGCATAAACTGAGCAAAGGGTTTGATTTCCTCTATGTCCAGCGACCTGGACAGTGGACCATAAACAGATGCGGCCACTTTCCAAGCAGCTGTCATGATGTTGACATCCTGCGGCAATCAGTCAAGATCTGCCCAGTGGTCCTTCAGGCAGTCAGAAACACAGTCAAAATCAGAAAATAAATCACTGCAAGATGTCATTCTAAGCTGAAGAATTTTCCATTTTTAAGCTGACAGATTTCCTCCCCCCTCCCCATCGTTTAGCTGAAGCCTGAAATTCCTCAATCTAATTTAGTGCCTGATTTAGAGAATCGGTGCAGGAAATTAGGGGCTGCAGTACCACTGGGCCCCATTTTAACAGTAAGAAGTTTAACAACACCAGGTTAAAGTCCAACAGGTTTATTTGGTAGCAAAAGCCACACAAGCTCACCCTATTTTAACACAGGGTGATTATGTGCATACTGATTAGGTGAGGAGATCACAGAAATAGAATAGAATAGTATCATTATAGTGTAAAAGAGGCCATTCAGCCCATCGAGTCTGCATCGACACTCAGAAAGAGCACCCTACCTAGTCCCAATACCTTGCCCTAACCCTGTAAAATTTACAACATTTAAATGATATTTGGACAGGTACATGGATGGGAAAGGTTTAGAGGGATATTAGCCAAACACAGGCAAATGCGGCGAGTTCAGTTTAGGAGACCTGGTCTGCATGGACGACATGGGTCGAAGGGCCTGTTTCTGTGATGTACATCTCTATGAACCTATAACCCTGTGTATTGATCATGGTCAATTCACCTAAGCTGAGCATCTTTGGACACTAACAAGCAATTTAGCATGGCCAATCAACCTAACCCGCACATCTTTGGAGTGTGGAGGAAACCCACGCAGACACGGGGAGAACATGAATTGGCACCAGAGTGAGGCGACTTTTTGCAAGCTGTGCCCAGCATACCTTCTAATTCTACCTTTTACTCTCGTTCAATGCTTCTAAAACTTTATTCTAACTCTTTTAAACTCTCTAACAAAGCTTCCCTGCTGCTGTCAGACATTTGAATGGACTTACCTTGCATTAAGTTGATCTTTCTCTGCACCCTAGCTATGACTGTAACACTACATTCTGCACTGTCTCGTTTCCTTCTCTATGAACGGTATGCTTTGTATAGCATGCAATAAACAATACTTTTCACTGTATGTCGATACATATGACAATAATAAATCAAATCAAATCAAAATCAAATCCACACAGACTGGCTGGAATTGAACCTGGGTCTATGGCGCTCTGAGCCAGCAATGCTAACCACTGTGCCACCACGCCAGCCACCGTGCTAATTTACATTTAGAAATTTGAGTATTTTGATATTTTTTGTTCATAAAGCTGATGGAAAGGTACTATTTTTTTAGTTTTATTTATATTATTAGTACAGGAATGAGATAGAGAATCTGGTGAACTGGTGCAGCAACAATAATCTTTCTCTCGATGTCAACAAAACGAAGGAGATTGTCATTGACTTCAGGAAGCGTAAAGGAGAACATGCTCCTGTCTACATCAATGGGGACGAAGTAGAAAGGGTCGAGAGCTTCAAGTTTTTAGGTGTCCAGATCACCAACAACCTGTCCTGGTTCCCCCATGCCTGACACTATTGTTAAGAAAGCCCACCAATGCCTCTACTTTCTCAGAAGACTGAGGAAATTTGGCATGTCAGCTACGACTTTCACCAACTTTTACAGATGCACCATAGAAAGCATTCTTTCTGGTTATATCACAGCTTGGTATGGCTCCTGCTCTGCCCAAGACCGCAAGGAACTACAAGAGGTTGTGAATGTAGCCCAATCCATCACGCAAACCAGCCTCCCATCCATTGACTCTGTCTACTCTTACCGCTGCCTCGGCAAAGCAGCCAGCATAATTAAGGACCCCACGCACCCCGGACATTCTCTCTTCCACCTTCTTCCTTCGGGAAAAAGATACAAAATTCTGAGGTCACGTAGCAACCGGCTCAGGAACAGCTTCTTCCCTGCTGCTGTCAGACTTTTGAATGGACTTACCTTGCATTAAGTTGATCTTTCTCTACACCTCGCTATGACTGTAACACTACATTCTGCACTCTCATTTCCTTCTCCATGAATGGTATGTTTTGTCTGTATAGCGTGCAAGAAACAATACTTTTCACTGTATGTTAATGCATGTGACAATAATCAATCAAATCAAATCAATTATTTTTTTTAATTTAAAAAAATCTTTTTTTAAATTTTCGGCCCTATTTTCTGACCTGCCTTTGAGATGCGGCAAATTAAATTGTACATTCTCCAAGAACAAATAGATGCTCATGTTCCTATCTATCAGAGTAAAATTGCAGCCAATGAGCTCAATAAATAACTACAGAGAAAAAGTTATTAGAGAAGTGACCAAAAATCTAGCCTCAGGGTATGTGAATGACATTGTTTCCAAAGCAGGAACAAAGGCAAGAAGCTGAAGGGGATTGGATGGGCCATTTAGATTCCTGTCCTGTTAGATTTATCTCCTCTAGGCCCCAGCTTGAATTCAGCTGAATTGAAAGCTAAGGTGGGAGGGCTTTATTCGCTAATTGCCGATTGGAGATCCCAGTGGATAAATTGGCTCAAACCTCAAATTGCTAAAGCAGAGATCAGAGTTCTGTCATTATTAGTTGTGGAGAAAAGCTACCAGTAAGGAAGTTGCAGTAACTGAATCCAATCACTCAAAAGTGAGTGGAGTCCGAAGAGATAGGAGAGGCGCTGAATGAATATTTTTTGTCAGTGTTCACACAAGAAAAAGAAAATGTTGTCGAGGAGAATACTGAGATACAAGCTATTAGACTAGACGGGATTGAGGTTCATAAGGAGGAGGTGTTAGCAATTCTGGAAAGTGTGAAAATAGATAAGTCCCCTGGGCCGGATGGGATTTATCCTAGGATTCTCTGGGAGGCTAGGGAGGAGATTGCAGAGCCTTTGGCTTTGATCTTTATGTTGTCATTGTCTACAGGAACAGTGCCAGAAGACTGGAGGATAGCAAATGTTGTCCCCTTGTTCAAGAAGAGGAGTAGAGACAACCCTGGTAATTATAGACCAGTGAGCCTTACTTCTGTTGTGGGCAAAGTTTTGGAAAGGATTATAAGAGATAGGATTTATAATCATCTAGAAAGGAATAATTTGGTTAGGGATAATCAACACGGTTTTGTGAAGGGTAGGTTGTGCCTCACAAACCTTATTGAGTTCTTTGAGAAGGTGATCAAAGAGGTGGATAAGGGTAAAGCAGTTGATGTGGTGTATATGGATTTCAGTAAAACGTTTGATAATGTTCCCCACGGTAAGCTATTGTAGAAGATGCGGAGGCATGGGATTGATTTAGCGGTGATTTAGCGGTTTTGATCAGAAATTGGCTAGCTGTAAGAAGACAGAGGGTGGTGGTTGATGGGAAATGTTCATCCTGGAGTTCAGTTACTAGTGGTGTACCGCAAGGATCTGTTTTGGGGCCAATGCTGTTTGTCATTTTTATAAATGACCTGGATGAGGGTGTAGAAGATGGGTTAGTAAATTTGCGGATGACACTAAAGATGGCGGAGTTGTGAACAGTTCGGAAGGATGTTGCAGGTTACAGAGGGATGTAGATAAGCTGCAGAGCTGGGCTGAGAGGTGGCAAATGGAGTTTAATGCGGAAAAGTGTGAGGTAATTCACTTTGGAAGGAGTAACAGGGATACAGAGTACTGGGCTAATGGTAAGATACTTGGTAGTGTGGATGAGCAGAGAGATCTCGGTGTCCATGTGCATAGATCCCTGAAAGTTGGCGCCCAGGTTGATATGGTTGTTAAGAAGGTGTATGGTGTGTTAGCTTTTATTGGTAGAGGGATTGAGTTTCGGAGCCAGGAGGTCATGTTGCAGCTGTACAAAACTCTGGTGCGGCCGCATTTGGAGTATTGCGTACAGTTCTGGTCGCCGCATTATAGGAAGGAAGTGGAAGCATTGGAAAGGGTGCTGAGGAGATTTACCAGGATGTTGCCTGGTATGGTGGGAAGGTCTTATGAGGAAAGGCTGAGGGACTTGAGGCTGTTTTCGTTAGAGAGAAGAAGGTTAAGAGGTGACTTAATAGAGGCATATAAGATGATCAGAGGATTAGATAGGGTGGACAGTGAGAGTCTTTTTCCTCGGATCGTGATGGCTAGCACGAGGGGACATAGCTTTAAATTGAGGGGTGAGAAATATAGGACAGATGTCAGAGGTAGGTTCTTTACTCAGAGAGTAGTAAGGGCGTGGAATGCCCTGCCTGCAACAGTAGTGGACTCGCCAACATTAAGGGCATTTAAATGGTCATTGGATAAACATATGGATGATATTGGAATAGTGTAGATTAGATGGGCTTTAGATTGGTTTCACAGGTCGGCGCAACATCGAGGGCCGAAGGGCCTGTACTGCGCTGTAATGTTCTATGTTCTATGTTCTAAAGTTAGGAGTATAGGAATTAGGAGCAGAAGTAGGCAAATTCAGCCCTTTGAGCCTGCTCCATCATTCAATCAGATCATGGCTGATCTCTCCTTGGTCTCAAATCCACCTCCCCACCTGTTCCCCACATCACCTTATCACTTTTTTGTATTTGGAACATACTTATAAATTTTATTTAATTGTCACAAGTAAGGCTTACATTAACACTGCAATGAAGTTACTGTGAAAATCCCCTAGTCGCCACACTCCGGCGCCTGTTCTGGTCAATGCACCCTAACCAGCACGTCTTTCAGACTGTGGGAGGAAACCAGAGCACCCGGAGGAAACCCACGCAGACACGGGGAGAACGTGCAAACTCCACACAGACAGTGACCCAGGCCGGGAATCGAACCCGGGTCCCTGGTGCTGTGAGGTAGCAGTGCGAACCACTGTGTCACCGTGCTGCCCTTCTATCTATCTCCTTCTTGAAACCATTCAATGATTCAGCCTCCACTGCACTATGGGGCAGTGAGTTCCACAAATTCACCACCCTCTGCGAGTAGTTCCTCCTCATCTCAATTCTTCAAAAACAAAGGTTTTGGCACCCTGTTTGTTTCCTTCATTCAACCACACACCAGCAGAGTTGCTGAAAGTAAGGCGTGTGAGGAAAGAATGATGTGGAAGGCACAGCACCATCTGCACAGTGAGGACACCACCAAAATATGTTGTGGCAGCAGCATCATATTAAAATGGGGACAGGACTGACAGCCCCAAAACCGCTGCCTCTGATTGTGCTGTGACAGGAATGCATGATGTGGAGATGCCGGCGTTGGACTGGGGTAAACACAGTAAGAAGTTTAACAACACCAGGTTAAAGTCCAACTGGTGTGTCATGTCAAGTCACACTATCTGTCACCCCCCCAGCTTGTCTGGACTTGCAGAATCTCACTGGCTGTCCTGTCTGGAGACAATACACATCTCTTTAACCTGTGCTTAATTCTCTCTCCACTCACATTGTTTGTACCTTTAAGACTTGATTATCTGTAAAGACTGCATTCCAATCATTATTCTGTAAATTGAGTTTGTGTCTCTGTATGCCCTGTTTGTGAGCATTTCTCCACTCCACCTGATGAAGGGGCAGCGCTCCAAAAGCTAGTGGCATTTGCTACCAAATAAGCCTGTTGGATTTTAATCTGGTGTTGTTAAACTTCTTACAGGAATGCATGCCAGCCCAACCTGTGACTTCAAGGCTAAATTCTTCCTCAGTGTACCCGAACAGGTGCCGGAGTGTGGCGACTAGTGGATTTTCACAGTAATTTCATTGCAGTGTTAATGTAAGCCTACTTGTGACTAATAAATAAACTTTAGATTAGCCATCCAAATTGCCCCTTAAACTCCCAAGATATGTAGGTTAGGTGGATTAGCAGGGCTGGGGTGGGCCTGGGTAAGATGCTCTGTTGAAGAGTCAGTGCCGACTCGATGGGTCAAATGGCCTCTTTTTGCACTGTAAGGATTCTATGGGATTTTATGAAGTGGTTCCTCAGCCAATGGTGTTACGTTGTTATAATGATGCAAAGGCACCAGTCATTCATAAGGAATGGGTCAAAATGTTGCCGGTTGATTTATTTAGACTCGACCCACCAGAATGCTTATTGATACATCTCAGCAGCAGAGCAATGCATATGTGTGTGTGTGTGTGTGTGTGTGTGTGTGCGTGCGTGTGTGTGCACGCGCGCGTGTTTGTGTGTGTGCGTGCGCGCGTGTTTGTGTGTGTGTGCGCGCGCGTTTGTGTGTGTGTGTGTGCTTTGCTCAGGAGCAAAAATGAGACTAAGGGGGGATTTTCTGGCCCCGAAGGCGGAGAGCATTGTTGCCGTTGGCTCTCCAAATTTTCCAGTCTTGCCTGTGACGATGCTCACCAACATCGCAGAGAGCCAGCATGGACACGACTAGCTAAATGGCCTCCTTCAGTACTGTGCACATTCTAACATTCTATTATTTATGGCCGGCATGGTAGCACAGTGGTTAGCACTGCTGCTTCACAGCTCCAGGGACCTGGGTTCGATTCCCGGCTTGGGTCACTGTCTGTGTGGAGTTTGCACATTCTCCTCGTGTCTGCGTGGGTTTCCTCCGGGTGCTCCGGTTTCCTCCCACAGTCCAAAGATGTGCGGGTTAGGTTGATTGACCATGTTAAATTGCCCATTAGTGTAGGTTAGAGGGATTAACGGGTAAAATATATGGGGGTAGGGCCTGGGTAGGATTGTGGTCGGTGCAGGCTCGATGGGCCAAATGGCCTCTTTCTGCACTGTAGGGATTCTATGATTCTATGATTTCCCCGTGTCTATGTGGGTTTCATCCAGGTGCTCCAGTTTAAAGCATTTCTGAATGGAGGGCTGTGACAAGTAGCGTTCCTCAGGGCTCAGTGCTGGGACCTTTGCTGTTTGTAAAACATATAAATGATTTGGAGGAAAATGTAACAGATTTGATTAGTAAGTTTGTGGATGACACAAAGGTTGGTGGATTTGCAGAAAGTGATGAGGACCATCAGAGGATACAGCAGGATATAGATTGGTTGGAGACTTGGGCGGAGAGATGGCAGATGGAGTTTAATCCAGACAAATGTGAAGTAATGCATTTTGGAAGGTCTAATACAGATAGGAAATATACAGTAAATGGCAGAACCCTTAAGAGTATTGATAGGTAGAGGGATCTGTGTGTACTGGTACACAGGTCACTGAAAGTGGCAACACAGGTGGAGAAGGTAGTCAAGAAGGCATACGGCATGCTTGCCTTCATTGGCCAGGGCATTGAGTTTAAAAATTAGCCAGTCATGTTGCAGCTTTATAGAACCTTAGTTAGGCCGTATTTGGAATATAGTGTTCAATTCTGGTCGCCACACTACCAGAAGGATATGGAGGCTTTGGAGAGGGTACAGAAAAGATTTACCAGGATGTTGGGCATGGAGGGCATTAGCTATGAGGAGAGGTTGGAGAAACTTGGTTTGTTCTCACTGGAACAATGGAGATTGAGGGGTGACCTGATAGAAATCTACAAGATTATGTGAGGCATGGACAGAGTAGATAGTCAGAAGCTTTTTCCCAGGGTGGAAGAGTCAATTACTAGGGGGCACAGGTTTAAGGTGCGAGGGACAAAGTTTAAAAGAGATGTACGAGGCAAGTTTTTTACACAGAGGGTGGTGGGTGCCTGGAACTCTCTGCTGAGGGAGGTAGTGGAAGCAGATATGATAGTGACTTTTAAGGGGTATCTTGACAAATACATGAATAGTATGGGAATAGAGGGATATGGTACCTGGAAGCGTAGGGGGTTTTAGTTAAGTCAGGCAGCATGGGCGGTGCAGGCTTGGAGGGCCGAAGGGCCTGTTCCTGTGCTGTAATTTTCTTTGTTCTAACATTGATTTTCCCACAAGTGGAAGCATCTGGACTATGTTCCACCTTAATAACCTGTTTATTCATAATTTTAAAGAAACTATATTGAGATCACCGCAGATTTCTGTGTTGTTGTGTCTCCATTACCAAGGTTCATTGAATTAAATGATTGAAAAATGCAATGGAAAGAAGATCATTGCAGATTCCTAGGGGACCAAATAAATAACTAATGACAGCACACTGATACCTGAAAGGTAATTACAAATGCTTCCAAACATCATATTTAAATGCCAGAAGCCATTAGGCTACTTATACTCCCAAACAGACAACCTTTGTTATATTTAACAGCATTCTTTTTCAGTTATTGGCACCTTGAAACAGCTGCACTTTATCCGGAAAATAAAAAATTGCTTTACTTATTTCCGACTTTCTTATTTCCCTCAAGTGATTTACAAGCAATTCTGATTTGCCACAAATGTGTTTGTTAAGATAATCGCACCAGAAAATGTTTGTTAAGTATAGACATTTTCTCAGTCAGAGATTTCGAAGTAGAAATTGGAATGTAAAGCAAGTGGAAAGCTGACCAATTTCACAGTGGGACAGATTATACCAATCATTGTCTGGATTGGTGGTACTGTCATCGTGTTGTTAGGCCAGTAATCCAGAGGCCCAGGCTGATATTCCAGAGACATTCTCCCAGAAAATGTCAAAGGTCGGAATTCTCCGATGCCGAACGCCCCCTCACCGTTGTCAATCCAATGGTGGGTAACCTGTGGCCCAGGTGGTCCATCTCGGTTCTGAATACGACCCACGAGACATTGACCGTTGCCCATGCGCTGCCACATGCCACCAGAGGGTGGTGGGCGAGTGGAATCGGCTGCCGTCAGTGGAGGCAAACTCAATAGGGACTTTTAAGAGACCCCTGGATGAGTACATGGGACTTAATAGGATGGGGGGTTATAGGCAGGCCTAGAAGGTAGGGACGTGTTCGGCACAACTTGTGGGGCCGAAGGGCCTGTTTGTGCTGTAGTTTGTTCTATGTTTCTATGTTTCTATTCCACTGGTTTCCGTCTGTGCAGTTTGTTTCTTACTGGAATGACTGAAGTGATACACTCATAAAGCAAGGCCATGTGAAGTGAGGTGCATGCTGATTGCTCACAACAGTTACTGAGAGACGTGCTTCCAATATATTTCTTTTGTTTATACCAATTGAAGTTGATATTTATATTAATATAGAAATGATAAGCGTTTTCTATAACACATTATGAAATATTCAGCATGTATTAGATGCATTTCATCTTATTTATGGGGTGATGGTGGGTGAACAAGCTCGATTTCAATCTTGTGGTCCACTGAGATGAAGGAGGGCCACTCATGCCACCGACTCACTAGCCTGGGTTGCCCACCAGCAGCTTAGTCTGATGGCATAATGTCTTTACCTTTCAGTCCACGGGCTCTCACAGGCTTTCCCTGTTCTAATAGTTCTAGATCCTCTAGGTCACAATTCTGCAAACCATTTCAAAGTGCTTCCTAGCGCTTCCTAAACTTATTACGATTACGGTGTTCTCTGAGCTCCGAATTGCCCAGCGTTCATGGAATAACCCTTTTGGCTTCCCCAGAATGCTTTTGATTATGACCAATATCCCTACAACCCTAGGTATGGCTTGGAGGCAAGAAGTGTCTGAGATAAAAAAGAAAAGCAAATCATTATTAAAGTAAAGTTTATTTACTAATAGGTAAACCCACAGCGCTGTTTTAAGTTTATTTATTAGTGTCACAAGTAAGCCTACATTAACGCTGCAATGAAGTTACTGTGAAAATCCCCTAGTCGCCACACCTGTTCGGGTACACTGAGGTAGAATTGAGCATGGCCAATGCATCTAACCAGCACGACTTTTGGACTGTGGGAGGGAACAGGAGCATCTGGAGGAAACCCATGCAGACACAGGGAGAACGTGCAAACTCCACACAAACAGTGACCCAAGCCGGGAATCGAACCCAGGTCCCTGGCACCGTGAGACAGCAGGGCTAACCACTGTGCTACCGTGATGCCCGTTGATATTACTGATAGAAATGGTACATGAAGGATCAGCATTACAATTCTGAGGAAAATAGGAATGATGCTGGGTAAAGTCACACCAGTGCAAGCGTGAAGATATTACAATTAAAATAAAAACTGTACTCCTTTTAAAATGGACCCTGATGGACTCTAAGATGGCTGCCAAGGGTGTCCTAGCTTTTGCAACTACAGCAGCCTAGCAAGCTTTCTGGAAAGTTCCAAATCGGATTCGAAGGGGCATTCAATTCCCTTAAGTGGCCATGCCTTAACCAACACTCTTCTGTGGAATTTAGCACATGCTATTGCCAAGACCTACTCAAAAACACAGGGATAATAAACCCTCAGACTCTTGGTTTCTGGGTCTGCCATGTAACAAAGGAGGGCTATTGAGACTGAGCATCCACAATAAAGTGCTCAAAACACTATCTGCCATCTACTCTATATCTACTGCTTTTGATTGTGTGACTGAAGTTTCGTATTTGCCTTCCATTGTGTATCAATTGCCATTCATCATGCGATTGAAACTGTCCTCTGATTTTTCAATTCTTTTCTGAGAGAAGAGGAAATCTGCATACCACTAGCAATAGCATAACTGCAAAATAAGAAGGCCTTGCCTTTTCAAGCCCTGTGGTCTTTTGGTCTTTTAAAAACCTCTTCTGACATTTCAAACAGCTCCAGGTTTGCCCATAAGAAATTGGACCTCCAATTGCAATAGCCAGCGGGACATGTCTCCATGATCTGCTGAACAGTATTCAGTTTGAAAGAACCTTGTAGTTAATTCTAGGGGAATTTCACAGTAACTTCATTGCAGTGTTAATGTAAGCCTTACTTGTGACTAATAAATAAAACTAAAGATTGAACCAGGGCAGGACTTACTCAGTTAATGGTAGGGCATTGAGGAGAGTTACAGAACAAAGAGATCTAGGGGTACAGGTTCATAGCTCTTGAAAGTGGAGTCACAGATGGACAGAGTGGTGAAGAAGGCATTCGGCATGCTTGGTTTCATTGGTCAGAACATTGAATACAGGAGTTGGGATGTCTTGTTGAAGTTGTAAAGGACATTGGTAAGGCCACATTTGGAATACTGTATACAGTTCTGGTCACCCTATTATAGAAAGGATATTATTAAATTGGAAAGAGTGCAGAAAAGATTTACTAGGATGCTACCGAGACTTGATGGTTTAAGTTATAAGGAGAGGCTGGATAGACTGGGACTTTTTTCTCTGGAGTGTAAAAGGCTGAGGGGTGACCTTACAGGCGTCTATAAAATAATGAGGGGCACAGATCAGCGAGATAGTCAATATCTTTTCCCAAAAGTAGAGGAGTCTAAAACTAGAGGGCATAGGTTTAAGGTGAGAGGGGAGAGATACAAAAGGGTCCAGAAGGGCAATTTTTTCACCCTGAGGGTGGTGAGTGTCTGGAACAAGCTGCCAGAGGTAGTTGTAGAGGGGGGTACAATTTTGTCTTTTAAAAAGCGTTTAGGCAGTTACATGGGTAAGATGGGGAAAGAGGGATATGGGCCAGATGCAGGCAACTGGGACTAGCTTAGGGGTTTAAAAAAAAAGGACAGCATGGTTAAGTTGGGCCGAAGGGCCTGTTTCCATGCTGTAAACCTCTATGACTCTAAACTTTACTTAACTTTACTAATTTGGGTTTGACCCCAGTCACATGAGCTTACCTGAACTTTAATTCCAGGGTAGGGAACCATCTCCCCTCCTTTAATTGGCTCTAAAGTGACACAATTTGCTAATTATTCCATTTGGTTTTAATATTGGTAGAAGTACAATACTGTCTTTCATTTGAATCTTTCTTTGGCGTGTGTGCTGTGTGACTGACGGTGCGATAGACCTTCTGGAGTGAGTGTGTGAGTAAATAATACTCCTTGCTGGAATCCATGAAAGTCTGCTGCTGGTGACATTTAAATTGATCACAGACTAACGGGAGGGTGGGGTGGGAGAGGTTTGAGAACACATGTCGATCTTATCAAAATTAAACTACACTGGCTACAGACAGAAGCGGAGGGGAATTGAAGGTTTAGCTTTCTCTCCCTCTCTCACACCTTGCCTGTAATAGTTAACTCAAGAATATTGCTAAATAAACTCGCAACAGCATAACTTGAAGCATTGGAGCGACTTGAACTTTTTTGCTTGCCATTAGTGAAAGGGAGAGGATGGAGGCTTTCAGATGAAGGTCTTATCAAGTACATACATTTGTTCAAAAGCTTGCTCGAAGCAATAATGTACGACACTTTTCTCAACTTCAAGGAGTAGCCACACTTTTTCTAATGTCACTCTCCTGGCCAGACTGTTAACCAGTTGCTATGGACACTGTGATGTTGCAGACCGCTGTTTGATCCCTGCTGATTTTGTTCACAAGCTGATTTGAGAGTCGGAATGTGTGTCATGTTTGATGTGAATGGCACACTGCAGGCTGTTTCACGACAGAACTGGAACTCTCAGCCCACAAAGTAACAGTAAAAAAAAACCCAGATCTTAAAAGAACATAAAAGCTCGGAGCTGAAGCAAGTCACAGTGCCCATTGAGCCCACTCTCCCACTTAACAAAATGATGTCTGAATATCTGCATCAATTCCACTTTCACACCCTACTGCCATGACGCGAGATTCCCTTCAATTCAATCCTTCATGGGATGTTTGGCATAGAATCATAGAATCCCTGCAGTGCAGAAAGAGGCCATTCGGCCCATCAAGCCTGCACCGACTCTCTAACAGATCATCTTACCCAAGCCTTGTGAGTAATGCCCACATCCCACTAAAGATTAAAGGCAAAAAAAACCCTCCATTTTGCGGCCAGCTAGAGAATTCTAAAGATTTATAACCCGCGGAGTGAAGATATTTCCCTCTGAAATGACCATCCACTTACCCTGAGCCCTGTGCCCCAAACAATTTTAAAGTGGAGTCACTGTGATTTTGCACTCGTGTTCTCCACGAACATGAATGGCAGACCGGGTAAAAATATCATTGGGAAATGAGAATCTTGCTGACGACGTGCCGTTTACGATTCTCTCCACCTCTTGCTGGTGACATCATGACGTTTCTGCCCAGGAAGGTTCAATTCAATATAATCAGTGGGCGGAGTGGTAGCACAGTGGTTAGCACTGCTGCCTCCGCGTCAGGGACCTGTGTTTGATTCCCGGCTTGGGTCACTGTTTGTGGGAGTCTGCATCTTCCCCCTCTGACTGTGTGGGTTTCCTCCGGGTGCTCCAGTTTCCTCCCACAGTCCAAAAGATGTGCTGGTTAGGTGAATTGGCCATGCTAAATTCTCCGAACAGGCGCCGGAGTGTGGCGACTCAGCGATTTTCACAGTAACTTCATTGCAGTGTTAATGTGAACCTTACGTGTGACTAATAAATAAATAAACTTTGCTTCGTATGATCCTTGCCCTGTCAAAGTGACACCAAGTCAACGACATTTCCAAATGCCTTTTAAAAACGGGAACTAGGCGGAAGGAGTCCAACGGGGGCGCACAGGTAGGTGTAGCCCCTGGCGGAGGGGGGAGAGGGACATTCCCCGGCAGTACCCTGGCACTGCCCCCTGGCATCCTGGAATCGCCTCTGGGGAACTCCAGAATGGGGGGGGTGGGAGTGTTCATCCTTATCAGTTAGGCTGGGGTGGTTCCCCATGTCTGTATCAGGGCGCCTCCTTTGTCCATCCCTGGGGAGGAGGTCTCCATGTGCATGTGGGGGAAGTTCTTGTCATTTCGAATGGAGATCTCGGGATTCTTGGATGCCGGCTCTTTCATGCCCTGCCCCTCCAGCATGACTGCGTGGGCCCCATCTTTTAGCTTCCGTCTGCACAGTGTGCAGGAACACCTGGAGAGAAAATAAGGCTGCGCAGCCTTCGGTTCCCCTATCTCAGCCAGCTCTCTGTGCAGAGAATGGAAAATTCCATCCTTAATGCAGGAAATTGGCAATTGCCACACAGTGATCTCCCTAAACAGCAATATTGACAATAACCTCTCTTTGTGATGTTGATCAAGGGATAGATATTAGCCAAGGGAGGCGATGGCCTAGTGGTATTAATCTCGAGAATTAATCCAGAAACTCAGCTAAAGTTCTGGGGACCTGGGTTCGAATCCCACCACGGCGGGTGGTGGAATTTGAATTCAAATTTAAAAAAATCTGATATTAAGAATTTACTAATGACCATGAAACTATTATCAATTGTCAGAAAAACCCATCTGGTTCACTTTAGGGAAGGAAATCTGCCATCCTTACCGGGTCTGGCCTACATGTGACTCCACAGCCACAGCAATGAGGTTGACTCTCAACTGCTCTCCAAGGGATGGGCAATAAATACTGGCCAGCCAATGATGCCCATGTTCTAGAGAGGTTGAGGAAAGGATTGCGGAGTCAATCCTGCTTAGGAGTGAAAGTAATAGGGCAATTGTTATGGGGGATTTTAACTTGACTAATATTGACTGGAATTGTTATAGCTCTAGCTCGTTAGAGGGGTCAGTTTTTGTTCAAAGCGTGCAGGAAGGTTTTTTGACTCAGTATGTAGACAGGCCAACTAGAGGTGAGGCTATATTGGATCTGGTGCTGGGAAATGAGCCAGACCAGGTGCTAGACTTGGAAGTTGGTGTGCATTTTGGTGATAGTGACCACAATTCGGTTACGTTCACCTTAGTGATGGAAAGGGATAGGCATGAACCTCAGGCCAGTGGTTTTAGCTGGGGGAAGGGTAATTATGAGGCTATTAGGAGAGAATTAGGAAACATAGGTTGGACTAGGAGATTACAGGGACTGGGAACGTCCGACATGTGGAGTTTTTTCAAGGAGCAGCTACTGCGAGTCTGTGATAGGTATGTCCCTGTCAGGCAAGGAGGAATTGGTAGGGCTAGGGAACCGTGGTGCACCAAAAAAGTTTCTTTGTTGGTTAAAAAGAAAAAGGAGGCTTATGTTCGGATGAGACGTGAGCACTCGGGTAGTGCACTAGAAAGCTTTAGATTGGCTAAGAGGGAGTTGAAGAGCGAGCTTAGAAGGGCTAAAAGGGGACATGAGAAGACTTTGGCGGATAGGGTTAAAGAGAATCCTAAGGCGTTCTATAGGTATGTCAAGAACAGAAGGTTGGTTAGGGCAAGTTTAGGGCCAGTTATAGATGGCAGAGGGAAGTTATGTGTGGAACCGGAGGAGATTGGTGAAGCATTGAACCAATATTTCTCTTCGGTGTTCACGCAAGGGGACATGAATATAGCTGAGGAGGACACTGGGTTGCAAGGGAGTAGAATAGACAGTATTACAGTTGATAAGGAGGATGTGCAGGATATTCTGGAGGGTCTGAAAATAGATAAATCCCCTGGTCCGGATGGGATTTATCCAAGGATTCTCTGGGAGGCAAGAGAAGTGATTGCAGAGCCTCTGGCTCTGATCTTCAGGTCGTCGTTGGCCTCTGGTATAGTACCAGAAGATTGGAGGTTAGCGAATGTTGTCCCATTGTTTAAGAAGGGGAACAGAGACTTCCCCGGGAATTATAGACCGGTGAGTCTCACTTCTGTTGTCGGCAAGATGTTGGAAAAAATTATAAGGGATAGGATTTATAGTTATTTGGAGAGTAATGAATTGATAGGTGATAGTCAGCATGGTTTTGTGGCAGGTAGGTCGTGCCTTACTAACCTTATTGAGTTTTTTGAGAAAGTGACCAAGGAGGTGGATGGGGGCAAGGCAGTGGACGTGGTATATATGGATTTTAGTAAGGCGTTTGATAAGGTTCACCATGGTAGGCTTCTGCAGAAAATGCAGATGTATGGGATTGGGGGTGATCTAGGAAATTGGATCAGGAATTGGCTAGCGGATAGGAAACAGAGGGTGGTGGTTGATAGTAAATATTCATCATGGAGTGCGGTTACAAGTGGTGTACCTCAGGGATCTGTTTTGGGGCCACTGCTGTTTGTAATATTTATTAATGATCTGGATGAGGGTATAGTTGGGTGGATTAGCAAATTTGCTGATGACACCAAAGTCGGTGGTGTGGTAGACAGTGAGGAAGGGTGTCGTAGTTTGCAGGAAGACTTAGACAGGTTGCAAAGTTGGGCCGAGAGGTGGCGGATGGAGTTTAATGCGGAGAAGTGTGAGGTAATTCACTTTGGTAGGAATAACAGATGTGTTGAGTATAGGGCTAACGGGAGGACTTTGAATAGTGTGGAGGAGCAGAGGGATCTAGGTGTATGTGTGCATAGATCCCTGAAAGTTGGGAATCAAGTAGATAAGGTTGTTAAGAAGGCATATGGTGTCTTGGCGTTTATTGGTAGGGGGATTGAATTTAGGAGTCGTAGCGTTATGTTGCAACTGTACACAACTCTGGTGCGGCCGCACTTGGAGTACTGTGTGCAGTTCTGGTCCCCACATTACAGGAAGGATGTGGAGGCTTTGGAGAGGGTGCAGAGGAGGTTTACCAGGATGTTGCCTGGTATGGAGGGGAGATCCTATGAGGAGAGGCTGAGGGATTTGGGATTGTTTTCGCTGGAAAGGCGGCGGCTAAGAGGGGATCTTATTGAAACATATAAGATGATTAGAGGTTTAGATAGGGTGGATAGTGATAGCCTTTTTCCTCTGATGGAGAAATCCAGCACGAGGGGGCATGGCTTTAAATTGAGGGGGGGTAGTTATAGAACCGATGTCAGGGGTAGGTTCTTTACCCAGAGGGTGGTGAGGGATTGGAATGCCCTGCCAGCATCAGTAGTAAATGCGCCTAGTTTGGGGGCGTTTAAGAGATCCGTAGATAGGTTCATGGACGAAAAGAAATTGGTTTAGGTTGGAGGGTCACAGTTTTTTTTTTTAACTGGTCGGTGCAACATCGTGGGCCGAAGGGCCTGTTCTGCGCTGTAATGTTCTATGTTCTATGTTCTATGTTCTATGTCCCGCGAATGAATAAAGGAAAGGATCTTTGTGAGGGAACTCTTCTTCAAAATTATGCCAATTTTGCCAAATGGAGTACTTTGAAACAGGGGCGGGATTTTCCAGCCACACTCATCCCTGAAACATCAGCTCACGTTCTGCTCAGAATGTCTGCATTCAGAAAATAAAGCTGGTTGAATCAAAGGTTGAAAACCTGCAGGTGTCGTTCACTGACAAATCACTCCTTTTTCTACGCGATAACATCGGCAGTAACCCCAGGCCTCATGACTGAAAGAGCACATGATTCCATAGAAACCCTACAGTGCAGAAAGAGGCCATTTGGCCCATCGAGTCTGCACCGACCACAATCCCACCCAGGCCCTCCCCCCATATATTTTACCCGCTAATCTCTCTAACCTACGCACCTCAGGACACTAAGGGGGAATTTTAGCATGGCCGGTCAACCTAACCCGCACATCTTTGGACTGTGGGAGGAAACCGGAGCACCCGGAGGAAACCCACGCAGATCCGAGGAGAATGTGCAAACTCCACACAGACAGTGACCCAAGCTGGGAATCGAACCCAGGTCCCTGGAGCTGTGAACCAGCAGTGCTAACCACTGTGCTACCGTGCCGCCCAGAGATGAAAGGAACAATGCATGGAAACTTCACGGCTTAGAAAAATCTAGCAGCCATTTTGATTTTCTCCTCTCTGCTTTGGTAACTAAGACGGATGAACAGGCAACGGAAAGCAGTGGGTGGGATTTTCCGGCCCCGCCCACCCCAGAACCGGAAAATCCTGAGGTAACACAAACAAAAAAGAACAAAGAACAAAGAACAATACAGCACAGGAACAGGCCCTTCGGCCCTCCAAGCCTGCGCCGCTCCCTGGACCTTGGCATGGTGCGTGTTCTGCCCACTATGATTCCCGTGGCGGACGAGACGGGAAAATTCCGCCCAGGGTTTTTGTTCCGTGTCTCATCCGAAAGACTTCACTTCTGGCAGGACCGCACTCTCTCAGTCCTGCACAAGGGTGGCAGCTTTGATTTTTCAGGCTGAAGGTCTGGAGTTGGGGCTTGAATCCGTATTGCTCCTCACTCTGAGGTGAGAATTCTACCCATTGAACCAAAGAGCAGTGCTAGGCCCTAAACATTTGGGATGTGGCACTGTCCTGAGAGTCTGCAACCTCATTCATGTCTGCAGCAGCTAATATGAGAAAGAGGCAATGCGGAGGTGAGCAGTGCTGTTCTCCTGATGCTCTGGCCAGCTTTCATCAAACACTGTCGATCTGCTCATTAATTTTATTGCTGCATTATAGCAGTGCTATGTGTTTTAGTTGCAATGCTTCTGTATTCTATAAACAGCATCTGCACATCAAAAGTATGTCATTGACTGCAAAGGGTTTTAAAGAACAAAGGCCAGTACAGAACAGGAACAGGCCCTTTGGCCCATCAAGCCTGTGCTGACACATGACACCTTGCTAAACTAAAGACCTTTTGCCTCTACGCGGTCCATATCCCTCTATTCGCTACCCATTCATGTATCTGTCAAGATGCCTCTTAAACGTTGCTGAAAGACGTACTGGTTGGTTCTCCCTCAGTGTACCTCAACAGATGCCGGAGTGTGATGACTAGGGGATTTTCACAGTAACTTCATTGTAGCGTTAATGTAAGCCTACTTGTGACACTAATAAATAAACTTTAAACTTTAAACCCGCAATACGCTCCACTCCCTCCAGTTCGCCTAGTCCCTC
This sequence comes from Mustelus asterias, assembly GCF_964213995.1. Lineage (NCBI taxonomy): Eukaryota > Metazoa > Chordata > Chondrichthyes > Carcharhiniformes > Triakidae > Mustelus > Mustelus asterias. The sequence goes on along the minus strand of NC_135802.1, from coordinate 21,876,800 downwards.
CACCCCTCTCCACCCAGTCACAGACACACCGCACCCCGGCTCATTCCCCAGTCTTAGACAGAGGCAAACGCCGTGGGCTAGAGAAGATGTTCTGCAGCGCAGAGAGGACTGTGAACCAGCTGGTTTTAAAATAGCAAGGCCAAACATCTGGAGGAAGAAGAGTCAGAATAATGCAAAGCTGTAAGAATCAGTGATGGAGGCGGCAAATGTTAGCACAAAGGAGGAACTTTCAGGAAACTTCATTCATTTGCCAATCAACAGCAACAGACCATTTGCCCACTAAACAATGATTGCAAAGCTTGAGAAAGACCAATTCATTTCCTTACATTTATGAATCATTATCATCATGAGAGTGGAAGAGGATTGTCAGTAACAGTGAAGAATTCTGAGCTGGTTGCCAATTCTTTAAAGTGTTTCATGCGCTATCAATAAGGCGAAAGACTACCGGTGTGCCAATACAAGTGTAGGCTTTTATTCACAACAGAATCAGGAGCACATCCCAACAAATAACCGACCTGGACTGAACAAGGGGGAGGAGACAGCCACCTTTATACTAGGTGCCGAGGGGAGGAACCAAACCGGGAGGGGATGTGTCCAGGTATGACAAACACACACAACGGTGGTCCATATAGGACAAAAGCACAACTGAGGTCCACCACATTCACCCCTTCCTTTAAAAAAAAACAACACGGGGGTGAAGCGGAAACAATATTACAAGTCCAGACGAACCGGTGGCTTGATCCGCCGTCGCGATCGTCGTAGTGCAGGTCGCAGAGTCGTCCGAGCAGGGAGCGATGTCGGCCCAGGCTCCGTACAGTGAGCGTCGAGAGAAGGCGCCAGATGGTGTGAAGCAGACCGATCCGTCGTCCCGTCCAGTCGTCGGGTACTGCGTGGCGACGGCTCCGGCGACTCAAGTGAGCTGTACATAGGGGCGAGAGAAGTGAGCAGTGGCCCTGGTGGCGTATGGGGAACAGTGGGAACCGGAGCTGGGGGGTGGGGGGCTGCAACAGGCTCTGGGCGCACTACATTGGAGACAGGGACTGAGGGAGGAAGAGGCGTAGCAGTCTCCGGGTGGACAACACCGGGAACCGTGGGGCGGAAGGACGTGGTGGCCTCAGGGGCACCCGCGGGTGCCAAGTCACAGACAGAAACCGTGTCCTCCCGCCCACCAAGGTACGCGACATAAGCGTATTGAGGATTAGCGTGGAGCAATTGGACCTCCTCGACCAAGGGATCTGCCCTATGGGTCCGGACATGCTTCCGAAGCAGAACGGGCCCCGGGGACATCAGCCAACCTGGGAGCGAAGTACCCGAAGAGGACTTCCTGGGAAACGAAAACATCCTCTCGTGAGGGGTCGTATTGGTCGCTGTGCACAAGAGTGACCTAATCGAATGTAATGCGTCCGGAAGGACGTCTTGCCAACGGCTGACTGGAAGGCCCCTAGACCGTAACACTAATAGAACGGCCTTCCAGACGGTTGCGTTCTCCCGCTCTACTTGACCATTTCCCCTGGGGTTATAGCTAGTGGTGCGGCTGGAGGCAACGCCTTTGGCGAGCAGGTACTGCCTCAGCTCGTCACTCATGAAAGAGGACCCACGGTCGCTATGAACATAGGCTGGGAAGCCGAACAGAGTGAAGAGCGTGTTCAGGGTCCGAATCACTGTAGCCGTGGTCATGTCCGGGCAGGGGAAGGCAAAAGGGAAACGGGAGTATTCATCAATGATATTCAGGAAATAAACATTGCGGTTAGAGGAGGGGAGGGGGCCTTTAAAATCAATGCTAAGGCACTCAAACACGCGAGTGGCCTTCACCAGGTGCGCCCTACCTGGCCGGTAGAACTGCGGTTTGCACTCAGCGCAGACCCTGCATTGCCTGGTAATCGTCCGGACTTCCTCAAGGGAGTAAGGCAGGTTACGGGCTTTGACAAAGTGGAAAAGTCTGGTGACACCCGGGTGACAGAGGTCATTACGGAGGGACTGTAGCTGGTCTAGTTGGGCGCTGGCACATGATCCACGGGACAGGGCATCTGGGGGCTCATTGAGCTTCCCAGGCCAGTCCATGATGTCGTATCTGTAGGTGGAGAGCTCAATCCTCCACCGCAAGATCTTGTCATTCTTAATCTTGCCCTTTTGCCCGGTGTTAAACAGGAAGGCAACTGACCGCTGGTCCGTGATTAAGGTGAATCGTTGCCCCGCAAGATAATGGCGCCAGTGCCGGACGGCTTCCACGATGGCCTGGGCCTCCTTCTCGACCGAGGAATGTCGAATCTCAGGGCCTTGTAAGGTCCGGGAAAAAAAGGCCACCGGACGGCCCCTCTGGTTAAGGGTGGCGGCTAGGGCAAAGTCAGATGCATCACTTTCCACTTGGAATGGGATGGATTCGTCCACAGCATGCATCGCGGCCTTCGCGATGTCCGCTTTGATGTCGTCGAAGGCCCAACGGGCCTCCTCCGCCAGGGGAAAAGAGGTCGATTTTAGAAGCGGATGGGCTTTATCCGCATAACGGGAACCGACTGGGCATAGTAGGAGAAGAAACCCAGGCATCTCCTCAGTGCTTTGAGGGCAGTAGGGAGGGGAAGCTGCATAAGGGGACGCATACGGGCTGGGTCGGGACCAAGGACACCATTTTCTATCACGTACCCAAGGATGGCGAGGCGGCGTGTCCGAAAAACACACTTCGCCTCATTGTATGTGAGGTTCAGGAGAGTGGCCGTACGAAGGAATTTTTGTAAGTTGGCATCATGGTCCTGCAGGTCATGGCCGCAGATGGTGACGTTATCCAGATACAGGAAAGTGGCCCGTAGCCCGTGCTGGTCCACCATTTGATCCATGGCCCGCTGGAAGACTGAGACCCCATTGGTGACACCAAAGGGGACTCGGAGGAACTGGTAGAGGCGACCGTCCGCCTCGAAGGCAGTATATGGGCGATCCTCCGAGCGGATAGGGAGCTGGTGGTAAGCCGATTTTAAATCGATCGTAGAGAAAACCCTATAGTGCGCGATGCGGTTGACTATGTCCGCGATACGGGGAAGAGGGTACGCATCTAGTTGTGTATACTTATTTATGGTCTGGCTATAGTCAATCACCATGCAGTGTTTCTCCCCCGATTTAACTACGACCACTTGCGCCCTCCAGGGGCTGGTGCTGGCCTGAATGATCCCTTCCCTGAGCAAACGTTGTACCTCGGACCGAATGAAGGCCCGGTCATTCGCACTATAGCGCCTACTTTTGGTGGCTATAGGCCTGCAATCCGGGGTATGGTTATCAAATAAGGGGGGGGGTGGGTCGAGAGACTGCAGGTGGTGCACGAGGGGTGCTGCAGTGACGGCGCCTTGCAGACGGAGAGCGGGGGATAAGGGCCATCATACTGCAGGGTGACGCTCCTATGATGGCTGAGGAAATCTAACCCCAGGAGTACAGCTGCGCAGAGTCGCGGCAGCACGAGGAGCCGAAAACGCTCGTAGACTGTGCCCTGTACCGTCAGCGTCACCAAACAGCACCCGAGGACCTCCACTGAGTGGGAATTCGAGGCCATGGAGATGGTCTGGCTCCAGGGTTGCACGGGAAGGGCATATTGACGCACCGTGCGAGGGTATAAAACTTTCCGTGCTCCCACAGTCGAACAGGCAGTTTTCTGCATGGTCATTTACCTTGATCTCCATTATTGACTTGGAGAGTTGATGAGGCTGCGACTGGTCCAGGCAAATCGATGCCACCGTCGAATCCAGGAAGAATCCATCTTCGTCCGCGTCTGATGACGTCACAGATAAAGCTTCCTGCTCGGCACGTCTTGATGCCAGTCTCAAAGATGGCGATTCCCGCGCCTCCGGTGACCGCATCAAAGATGGCGATTCCCACACTTCCGATGACCGCATTAAAGATGGCGATTCGCGCGCAGCTGCCGCCTGCCTTAAAGATGGCTGCGCCCGAGGAACACACGTGGCGCCACGAGGCTTCGGGAGCGGCTTCGCCTGGCAGACTTTAACGAAGTGGCCTAGCTTACTGCACCCGGAGCAAATCGCATCCTTCGCCAGGCAGCGACGCCGAGGGTGCTTGGATAGGCCACAAAAGTAACATTTGGGCCCTGCCGGAACAGCCGTCGCGGTGGAGCCGTCGATAGAACGGGATGCAGGGTAGGACCCGAGATTGTGAGAGGCCGCTTCTAGCATTTCAGCCATCGTGGCCGTTCTTTGGAGATCCAGGCCATTTTGTTCAAGCAGGCGCTGCCGAATGTATGTAGACTCAATGCCCGCAATGTAGGCGTCGTGGATCAGGTCCTCCATGTTCTGAGCTGCTGTAACAGCCTTACAATCGCAAGCTCGAGCTAGGAGCCGCAGGGCGCGCAGAAATTGGGCGCACGATTCTCCTGGCTGCTGCTTACGGGTAGTTAGGAGATGTCTGGCGTAGACCACGTTAGGGCTCTTTCGGAACTGCCCTTTTAGGAGTTCGATAGCGTCCGCGTATTTAGCAGCGTCCCGGAAGATACCGTAGACAGCTTCGCTTACCCGGGCGCGGAGCACGTGGAGTTTAGCGTCGTCGGTGTCGATGGCCGTAACGGTGTCGATGAATGCTTCGAAGCAGTCCAACCAATGATCAAATTTATCAGAGGCTCCAACCTCTTGAGGGTCTAATGTTAACTTGTCGGGTTTTAGAAACTGCTCCATGCTGGTCAACTGTTGTGAATAAAATTGATGCGCTATCAATAAGGCGAAAGACTACCTGTGTGCCAATACAAGTGTAGGCTTTTATTCACAACAGAATCAGGAGCAGATCCCAACAAATAACCGACCTGGACTGAACAAGGGGGAGGAGACAGCCACCTTTATACTAGGTGCCGAGGGGAGGAACCAACCCGGGAGGGGATGTGTCCAGTATGACAAACACACACAACGATGGTCCATATAGGACAAAGGCACAACTGAGGTCCACCACAGTGTTTATCCAGAGAGGTTTCCCCTCCACTGTGAGGGCGCAGACTGCTATTTCCCCCATCAGCTTTACTTTTATTGGCTGTCTTCTATCATGGACAAAATGCATCTGCTCTCTTACTGCCTGTGATCAATAAATTTTGTGTGAAAAGAGATGTGTCTTTTCTTAGCCCTGCAGTTTGTATTCCAATTAAATTATTCAGCAGCAAGCTTTTGTGAGTTTAAAAATAAAGAGGCATTATTCAGTTAGCCTGAATTTCTTGTGGTCCAATATCTAGGTGGTTGATTCTCAGGTGAACTTTGAAACTGGATAAGGTTATGTACTTTGGATGTACAGAGGGAATAAAGCAAAGTTTTTATCACACTAATTCCTGGGCTGGCAGGTCTATCATATGAGGAGAAACTAAGTCGGTTAGGATTGTATTCATAGGAGTTTAGAAGAGTGAGAGGGGATCTCATAGAAACTTATAAAATTCTAACAGGGTTAGACAGGGTAAATTCAGAAAGAATGTTCCCAATGATGGAGGAGTCCAGAACACAGGGTTATAGTTTGAGGCTAAGAACTGAGGTGCGGAGAAATTTCTTCACCCAGAAGGTGGTGAATATGTGGAATTCACTAGCACAGAATGTAGCTGAGGCCAAAATGTTGTCTGATTTCAAGAAGAAATTAGATATTAGTACAGCGCGGTGGCACAGTGGTTAGCACTGCTGCCTCACAGTGCCAGGGACCCGGGTTCAATACCCAGCTTGGGTCACTGTCTGTGTGGAGTCTACATTTCTCTGTGGGTTTCCTCTGGCTCCTCTGGTTTCCTCCCACAGTGCAGAAGACGTGCTGGTTAGGTGCATTGGCCATGCTAAATTCTCCCTCAGTGTACTCGAAGAGGCGCCGGAGTGTGGCGACGAGGGGATTTTCACAGTAACTTCATTGCAGTGTTGATGTGAGAGTGCATGTGACACTAATAATTAAACATTATATAGCTCTTGGGCTAAAGGGAGTCCACATGTTCTTCCCGTGTCTGCGTGTGTTTCCTCCGGGTGTTCCGGTTTCCTCTCTCAGTCTGAAAGGCATGCCGGTTATGTGTATTGGCCATGCTAAATTCCCCCTCAGTGTACCCAAACAGGCGCCCGAGTGTGGTGACAAGGGGACCTTCACAGTAACTTCATTGCAGTGTTAATGTAAGCCTACATGTGACACTAATAAATAAACTTTATATAGCTCTTGGGGCTAAAGGGATATGGGGATATGGGGTGAAGTTGGGACCAAGATATTGAATTTGATGATCAGCCATGAGCATAATGAATGGCGGAGGCTCGAAGGGCTGAATGGCCTACTCCTGCTTCTAGTTCCTATGTTTCTATGTTTCTAACAGATGCACTTCAAAATAACCCATTGCATGTGCAGTACTTAGTGTCATTTATTATACACCCTTCTTTTTATCACTCATGTGCTTATCGAACATTAATAAGATTAAACTGAGTGATCAGCTCATAGAACTCCCTGCGGAGCTTTTTATTGCTGTGATGACTGGATCAAAGTTATCATCTAATGACATTTCTCCATTGCTACAAGTGACTGAGAGCATGTTGATTTATATAATTAAACACTCTGCAGCTTGACACAATCAAGGCATTTAGCCTTTGCCAGCAGAGCTGCTTGATGTCCATGCATAATATGCAAGTACAACGTGATAGGGAAACAAGTAAAGAAAGCTAATCTTTTTTTCCCCCCATTAATGTGCCAATTTTACAGACAGTATGAATATTCACATTTTGGCTCCCGAATAGTGTCCTCACATTTTCCTCTCTCCTGAATTTACACCTGTTGAAATATGTTGTTTGATTTTTTTTTGTATATTCATTCCTGGGACATGGGCGTCGCTGGCTGGCCAGCATTTATTGCCCATCCCTAGTTGTCCTTGAGAAGGTGGTGGTGAGCTGCCTTCTTGAATCGCTGCAGTCCATGTTCTGTGGGATGACCCACAATGCCGTTAGGGCGGGAATTCCAGGATTTTGACCCAGTGACTGTGAAGGAACGGCGATATATTTCCAAGTCAGGATGGTGAGTGGTTTGGAGGGGAACTTGCAGGTGGTGGTGTTCCCATGTATCTGCTGCCCTTGTCCTTCTAGATGGAAGTGGTTGTGGGTTTGGAAAGTCCTGTCTAAGGATCTTTGGTGAATTGCGTCTGTCAGTTCTTCCCTTTCCATGAAATTGTTTTTAAAAAAATTATTAGTGTCACAAGTAGGCTTACATTCACGCTGCGATGAAGTTACTGTGAAAATCCCCTAGTCGCCACATTCCGGCGCCTGTTCGGGTACACTGAGGGAGTATTTAACATGACCAATGCACCTAACCAGCACGTCTTTCGATCTGTGGGAGAAAGTCAGAGCACCTGGAGGAAACCCACACAGACATGGGGAGAACGTGCAGACTCCGCAGTGGCCCAAGCAGGGAATCGAACCTGGGTCCCTGGTGTTGTGTGGTGTGGCGAAGTTCGCAGCAGTATCTTTGATTTATTAACAAAATGACAGAACTGCATGCTTTGGAATTGCCATAATATCCCTGCAGTGTGGAAGAGGCCAATTTGGCCCATTGAGTCTGCACTGACCCTCTGACAATAACTTACCCAGGCCCTCTCCCTGCCCCATCCCTGTACACACACACACATTTCCAATGGCCAGTCTCCCTAACCTACACATCTTTGGACATTAATGATAATGAAATGCCATTAATTTTTCTTTAACAATGACTAAGGGACAAATTAGCATGACCAATCCATCTAACCTGCACATCTTTGGGTGGCACGGTGGCACAGAACGGCACGGTGTCACAGTGGTTGCCACTGTTGCCTCCCAGTGCCAGGGTTCAATTCCCAGCTTGGGTCACTGTCTGTGCGGAGTTTGCACGTTCTCCCTGCGTCTGCGTGGGTTTCCCTTGGGTGCTCTGGTTTCCTCCCACAATCTGAAAGATGTGCTGTATAGGTGCATTGGCCATGCTAAATTCTCCCTCAGTGTACCCGAACAGGCGCAGAAGTGTGGTGACTGGGGGATTTTCACAGTAACTTCACTGCAGTGTTAATGTAAGCCTACTTGTGACACTAATAAATAAACTTAAACTTTGGACATTAATGATAATGAAAAGCCAATCACGATTTTGTCTTTAACAATGGCACTCCTCAAGCAACTACTGGCCCAAATTAACCTGCGGAAGTCTGGGGGGAATATTCATACATCTAGTCATGAGCAAAACAATACTTGGCTCAGCAAAAATCCCACACCCACAAGCATGATCGTGTTAATGGACTCTGCACTTCATTGCAATGGCCACTTCCTGTCTCTCACAACTTTTTTTCTATTTATTAGTGTCACAAGTAGGCTTACATTAACACTGTAATGAAATTACTGTGAAGATCCCCGAGTCGCCACACTCCGGCGCCTGTTCGGGTACACTGAGGGAGAATTTAGCACGGCCAATGCCCCTAACCAGCATGTCTTTCGGACTGTGGGAGGAAACCGGAGCACCCGGAGGAAACCCACGCAGACATGGGGAGAGGGTGCAGACTCCACACTGACAGCATAAAACATGACAGGACAGATGGTCTGAGGTGTGTTTGCTTTCACGCAAGGAGTGTGACAGGTAAGGCAGATAAACTTAAAGCTTAGATTACTACATGCACCAATGATGTTGTGGCAATTACGGAAACTTGGATGAAAGAAAGGCAGGACTGGCAGCTTAGCATTCCAGGATTTAGAAGCTTCAGGTGAGATAGAGAGGGTGACAAAAGAGATGGGGGTGTTGCTTTACTGATTAGGGAGAATGTCACAGTGATATAGAGGGAGGACACCTAGGTGGGATCATGCAGTGAGCCATATGGGTGGAACTCAGGAACAGGAGCCATCACACTGTTGGGGTTGTACGACAGACCTCCCAACAGCCAGTATGAAGTGGAGGAACTGATATGTCAACAGATTATGGGAAGATGTAAAAACAACAGGGTTGTTGTGATGGGCGATTTTTGCCTTTAACAATGGCACTCCTCAAGCAACTACTGGCCCAAATTAACCTGTGCAAGTCTGGGGGGAATATTCATACATCCAGTCAGGGACAAAACAATACTTGGCTCAGCAAAAATCCCATACCCACAAGCATGATCGTGTTAATAGACTCTGCACTTCATTGCAATGGCCACTTCCTATCTCTCACAACTTTGTTTCTATTGATTAGTGTCACAAGTGGGTTTACATTGAAACTGCAATAAAGTTACTGTGAAAATCCCCGAGTCGCCACACTCTGGCGCCTGTTCGGATACACTGAGGGAGAATTTAGCATAGCCAATGCACCGAACCAGCACGTCTTTCGGACTGTGGGAGGAAACCGGAGCACCTGGAGGAAACCCATGCAGACATGGGGAGAACGTGCAGACTCAGCATAGACAGTGACCCAAGCAGGGAATCGAACCCAAGTCCCTGGCGCTGTTGAACTTGAACCTGGTGTTGTGAGACTTCTTACTGTGTTTACCCCAGTCCAACGCCGGCATCTCCACATCATGGCTGTGAGGTAGCAGTGCTAACCACTGTGCCGCCGTGTTGCCCAACTTGCTCATTGAACAAAGAATTGGTTTGCTGCTGTTGGGTAATGCTCTCGGAGGAAACAAGAAAGCTCTTGAACATCCAGAGCATTTGATCACATCTCTCATCACAAAACATTTCAAATTCGGTGACTTCCCTTCAACAGCAGCAACTGTTGTTTGGTGGAGGCCACCAGTTAATTTGTTTTCTGGGATATTGCCTTGCTGAGGAACGCTGGCCGGGCCATTGGCCGAACCCCCTGTTCTGCTTTGAATAATATTCTGGAGCCTTAAGTATCCACTTGAACCATTGTGTGGAGATGCCGGCGTTGGACTGGGGTGGACACAATAAGAAGTCTCACAACACCAGCTTAAAGTTGTTGGACTTTAACCTGATGTTGTGAGACTTCTTCCTGTTGAACCATCGGAAGAGGCTCAACGTGAATGAATGACCATGAATGATGAGGGGCACAGTTAGAGACAGCATCCTGGATGGCACGGTGGCACAGTGGTTAGCACTGCTGCCTCACAGCTCCAGGGACCCGGGTTCGATTCCCGGCTTGGGTCACTGTCTGTGTAGAGTCTGCACGTTCTCCCCGTGTCTATGTGGGTTTCCTTAAGGTGCTCCAGTTTCCTCCCACAGTCCAAAGATGTGCGGGTTAGGTACACTTTGGTCATGCTAAATCGCCCCTTAGTGTCCTGGGATGCATAGGTTAGAAGGAGTAGCAGGTTAAATATGTGGGATAACGGGGATAGGGCCTGGGTGGGATTGTTGCCGGTGTGGACTCAATGGGCCGAATGGCCTCCTTCTGCACTGTAGGTTTCCATGATCCTGTTACTAAGGGGCATAAGAAGGCTGGACTATTGGCATTCACTTTACCAGCTCTTAGGAAGGGACTGCTATAAGAACATAGGAATAAAGGCCAAGAGATAAAGACCAACATCCCATTCGTCATTTTGATTACTTTTCATACTGCTTCACTGACTCTTAATGATCTGTGCACTTGGATGGACAGCCAACTAATTCTGAGAGAGAGAACTTTGTATTGCGGGAGTTTTGGTGAGACCTGTATTGAATCATTGGTTAGGAATCCCAATTACCTTCTCCCCTATCATTAGTTGAGTTCATTTCACAATGCTCCAATTTTGCAAATGGAGTTGATAAGTCATTTAAACGAGCTTCAGTTCTGACCCGTGTTTGCTATACTCCACCAGTCCAATGTGAGCGTATTTTGAGCCTAGGTGGTTGGGGTGTGAGTGTGACCATCATTAATATTCAGGCCCACGCACATTCCAGTGGTCGGAAATAAAAAAGATGGAACTTTCAGATCATCCACTTGCAGGATGGAAAATAATCGCAAAACGTCCAATCTCGATGTGCCATTGACACACTTAACAGTTTGCAATGTGTGTAAAGTGCTGTATTATCACAGCTGGGTTTAGAACGGAAAGTATGGAATGGATAAAGTCTCTTCTCCCACCCCAATTACAATGATTCAGAGCGGTACAGTCCTGGAACACTCTCCCTAACGGCACTATGGGTGTATCTACACTTCAGGGGCTGCAGCAGTTCAAGAAGGCAACTCACCATCCATCTTCTCCAGGGCAACTGAGGATGGGCAATAAATGTTGGCCTAGCCAGTGACACCCACATCCCAAAAATGAATTTTAAAAAAGCCAATACTTACAATGCTACTTTACTGACAGCTCTAACTACAAGAAACAATAACAAGGAAACAGCTTTGTCGTAGAATCATAGAAACCCTACAGTACAGAAAGAGGCCATTCGGCCCATCGCGTCTGTACCGACCACAATCCCACCCAGGCCCTACCCCCATCCCTACATATTTTACCCACTAATCCCTCGAACCTACGCATCTCAGAACACTAAGGGGCAATTTTAGCACGGCCAATCAACCTAACCCGCACATCTTTGGACTGTGGGAGCAAACCGGAGCACCCGGAGGAAACCCACGCAGACACGAGGAGAATGTGCAAACTCCACACAGACGGTGACCCAAGCCGGGAATTGAACCCAGGTCCCTGGAGCTGTGAAGCAGCAGTGCTAACCACTGTGCTACCGTGCCACCCAGCTTTGTGGAGACAAACATAGGAACATGGGAATTAGGAGCAGAAGTCGGCAAATTCAACCTTTCGAGCCTGCTCCGCAATTCAATCAGGCCATAGTTGATCTCTCCCTGGCTTCAAATCCACCTCCCGTCCTGTTCCCTCTATCCCCTTATCCCTTTTTTTATTCAAAATATATCTATCTCCTTCTTGAAACCATTCAATGATTCAGACTCCACCGCGCTATGGGGCAGCGAGTTCCACAAATTCACCACCCTTTGCAGGAAGTAGTTCCTCCTCATCTCAGTTTTAAATCTACTGCCTGTCAACCTATACCTGTGACCTCTTGTTCTAGATTGCCCCATAAGAGGAAACATTTGGTCCACATTTACTTTATCAATCCCTTTTCAAATTTTATATACCTCGATTAGATCCCCTCTCATGAGGCATTCAAGAATCAGGAGTCAAAGTAGATAAATAAGGAGATTAATGAGGGATTGGCCAGGCTTGGTGCAGGATAGGAGGAGGCCAGTCGAGCTTTGGGTGACACTATGACTCTATGACCTGAAGTTTATAGAGTATTGAAGAAAATGAGCTGGTTGAGTCTGGAGGTTACAAAGTTACGGTTGCAAGTTTGAGCAGCAGATAGGCAGAGAGAGGCCATGTTACTGAGATAGAAAGCCCTTTGCTGGAGGAGCTACGGAGTCGAAGTTCAACTCAGGATGTTGAATGGAACATCAAGATTGCAGCCTGGTTAGTGAGCGGGGAGGGAGATGGGAGCAGTGACAAGTGCTTTATGACAGTGGATGTCGGTAATGGCTTTGGACTTCCTAATGTTCGAATGGAAGAAATTGAATTCTGAGACATTATTTGATAAGTTGTCTGAAAGCACTGAGGTAATCCAATGCTCAGGAGAGGTGACAGATACGGCTGGGTGTTATCAGTATACATGTGGATTGCTGATCCCACGATGCAGCTGAGGAGCAGCATATAGATCAGGAAGAGGTTAGAGGGCAAAGGAAATGAACCCTGGAGGCTCCGAAGGTAACAGTCAGAATTCACCAAGCTAGCTCATGGCGGGAACCCAACGATCCATTGAATTGAGTGTCGGGCCTAAAATGGGATTCCCTTCAGGCCTGAATGCATCTCGAGTGCTTTGTAAACATTGCAGTTAGCAAAGAGGAAGTTAGTCCTTGTAAAATATACAACCGGTCAAAGGCTGAATGTTTATAAACATTGTGGTTAGGAACAAAGGCAGCACTCGAGATGAAGGGAAGAAAAGAGAAGGGAAAGAAAAACAAACAAGGCTATTTGCTAGTAAGTAATCAACAACCTATCAATCAAACCACTTCAAAATCCAAACTCCAGATGCTAACCTTTCAACACTAAAAGTATTCTCCCCAATGAAACTGACCACCAAACACGTCAAAGGGGTGTCACAGCAGTTGTTGCCTATGAGAGAAAGCAAATGGATCTCCTGGGACATCCTGATAGGTCCTTTCTATAAGAACACTTTAAAGAAGGCTTTTAATCCCTGGGCCAATTCTGATTGTGGAATGGAGTGCAGCGGTAATTTTAAAGGCTTCCAGGTGTTCAAGGGGCATAGATGTCAAAGTGACCAGGGCACTTCAAAGGTTTTAGAGAACAGTGACAATAATGAATATCTTACTGCAGAATGGTCTCTGAATTCACCATCCTGAAGCTGGTCAAAACCTTTCACAGGACAACAAGGACAAGTGCAGTCATTAAACCTCCACCCCAGGGGACAGTCCTGAGGTCAAGCCAATTCCCACAGCCTGAACCCGCTCAGCACCCAGATAGATCCCTTGTGGGACCCTCCCTCTGCAGCATGGCAGCAGCAGAGGGGCACATGGGCACACTTACCTCCCTGAGCCCTCCCAGTTCAAGGCATCAGGTCAGGATTTCACTGCCCAGGGGGCAGAGAAAGATTAGCCCATGGTGGTCCTGAGGGGGTTCATGAGGGGCGTCCTGGCCAGGGTAGGTGGGGGGAGGGGATGCTTGAGGAGAATCCTGATGGGGGTCCTGAGGGGGAGCCTGAGGGGGGGTCCTGAGGGGACACCCATCTGGAATATCTCTCTTGCATGTGGAGGGGTTGGGTGGGAATTGAGGTCTCTGGCTGGGAGAGGGTGGAATTTTTGTCGATGCACCATCTTGCCTGCATTGTGTTGGGGGGTGGGGGTGGGGTGTTGATGACCCATTTTCATGGTGGTGGGTGGGAGGAAGCCCTTTGGTGCTGAGGAGTTGGTGGTGATTCTCTTGCCAGTGGGGGTCACTGTGGCTGTTGTGGGGTGGGTGCGGGGGGGGTGGGGGGGGGGCAGCCAGTTGGGGAAGTGGGGGGAGCCTACCTGTCAGCATGCAGATAGGGGCACCCTTTTTTGATCTCTGTAAAGCAGGGAGACCGGCCCGATTCCCACTATGTCTAAATTTAAATGGTTGAGGCGGGTGAATCCCACCTGACAGGCGCTGCTATGACCAATGGGAAACACTCCGGTTTTCCCACATGATGGGAGAGCACTTGGAGTGGAAATGGGAGAACAGCACTCCACAGATGAAGAGGTAGAAAGAGAAGTCATTGCTGGAGATACTCTGGCTCCAGGTTGATCGTCATACTAGTTATAACGCTGAGAATATAAATCTTTCAGCTTGCTTCACACTTAAAGCTGACCATGAACATAGAACATGGAACAGTACAGCACAGAACAGGCCCTTCGGCCCACGATGTTGTGCCGAGCTTTATCTGAAACCAAGATCAAGCTATCCCACTCCCTATCATCCTGGTGTGCTCCATGTGCCTATCCAATAACCGCTTAAATGTTTCTAAAGTGTCTGACTCCACTATCACTGCAGGCTCTGGTTTAAAAATGAATGACACATTTAAAACAATATTTGGTAAAATGGGCATGCAGAAACATTCATTTCTGGGATATTGCAATAGCATTTTATAAATTTCAGTACTGTTGTATTATTCTTTTAAAGTTTAAAGTTTATTTATTACAGGCCAGCATTTATTGCCCATCCTGAAATGCCCTTTGGGAAGGTGCTGGTGAGCCTACTTCTTCAACTGTTGTCGTCCGTGTGGTGTAGGTAAACCCACAGTGCTGTTTTAAGTTTATTTATTATTGTCACAAGTAGGCTTACATTAACACTGTAATACAGTTACTGTGAAAATCCCCTGGTCGCCACACTCCGGCGCCTGTTCGGGTACACTGAGGGAGAATTTAGCATGGCCAATGCACCTAACCAGGACATCTTTCGGACTGTGGGAGGAAACTGGAGAACAGAAACCCTACAATGCAGAAGGAGGCCATTCAGCCTATTGAGTCTGCACCGACCACAATCCCACCCAGCCCCTATCCCCGTAGCACCACTTATTTACCCTGCTAGTGCCCCTGACACTAAGGGTCAATTTAGCCTGGCCAATCAACCTAACTCACACATCTTTGGGCTGTGGGGGGAAACCGGAGCACCAGGAGGAAACCCACGCAGACACGGGGAGAACGTGCAAACTCCACACAGACAGTGACCCAAGCTGGCAATCGAACCCAGGTCCCTGGCACCGTGAGGCAGCAGTGCTAACCACTGTGCCACCCATAAGGAAGTGAAGATTCTGAAACTTTATGAAGAAATCCAAAGGGGAAAAAAAAAACATGCTTGTGGCTAAAAGATATATTTTAAAAATCCAATGAGCGTGTTGGAAACAAAATGCAATTGTCAATGTCCTTGAGCAAGATTTTCGCAAGGATTCTTGATTTGACCTCCTGGAACTTGTGTTTTCATTTATCACTTTTCACAGTTGATCCTGTCCCAGTTCCGAGCAAAACTGTGGCTCTGACTGTGTAGAGGACAGCTGGTGCTGTTGATGAGCCAGCAACATTACGGCACTCATGCTATTTGCTGGTGATGTTGATCGACCTATTTCTCTGCCGCCAGCTCTGTAGCAAGGTCATTTGTAGGTCGCGCCGCCTTAGACGGCCCTGCCGTGTCCGTGGCGGCTGGTATCTGCCCCTGAAGAGCGGGGTTCAAGAGAAACCTGCCGCACCTGCAGACGCAACCTGTCTGACCCTCAAGCATTCCTCCTCTGCCCCTCGCCTCTGGCACGTGTGGAGGGTGAGCCGCACACCACTGCAGAGCTCACTTGTCAGCGTTGTTCCAGATTCTCCATCTGCTGGGGGCGTTGACAGAGCTTGGCGCTGTTGTGATATACGGCCACCTCCAGCTAATCATTCTCAATTAGGTGAGCTCTTAGCCCCATGAGTGAGCGAGGTCCAGATGGCGGACGGAGCTGACTGCCTTGCCGGCCTGGGTGGAAGAAAGGAGCAAAAAAAAACAAGAGAGAAGCGCAGGGCAATCTCGAATACAAAAACAATGCCAGCCCTTAGCCATACTCATACTGAGAGATAAATAACAGCAATTCTTGCAGTGTAGTCGCACAATGAATATTCTTTTCTCTGCAGTTCAGCAAAAAAAGGAAACACTTGGGTTTCAATGTCAATGTGATAGAAACATCGCCATCTACGATAGTGATTTTAATCATCAGATCCTTTGGGAGCAAAGTATCTTTTTAAGTCTAAAGTTTATTTATTTAGTCACAAGTAGGCTTACATTAACACTGCAATGAAGTTACTGTGAAAATCCCCTCGTCGCCACACTCCTGTTCGGGTACACTGAGGGGGAATTTAGCATGGCCAATGCACCTAACCAGCACATCTTTCAGACTGTGGGAGGAAACCGGAGCGCCTGGAGGAAACCCACGCAGACACGGGGAGAATGTGCAAACTCCAAGCTTGGAAGGAAGTTAAAAAGCAGGACCCCGAGGGTAGTAATCTCAGGATTGCTACCTGAGCCACATGCCAGTGAGGGCAGGAGTAGGATGCTTGGGCGGATAAACACGTGGCTGAGGAACTGGTGCAGGGGGTAGGGTTTCCAATTCTTGGATCATTGGGACCTCTTCTGGGGCAGGTGGGACCTGTACAAGAGAGACGGGTTACACCTAAACTACAAGGGGACCAATATACTTGCAGGGAGATTTGCTAGTGTTATTGGGGAGCGTTTAAACTAGATTTGCAGGGGGGTGGGAACCAGAGTGCCAGAGCAGATAGTGGAGCAGGGGTAAAAAGACAGGTTAGTTCAAGCAACATCACAAATGGAAGGGTAGAGTGTGGTGGAAATAATTTTTTGAGGTGTGTCTATTTCAATGCCAGGAGTATTGTAGGGAAGGCAGATGAGCTGAAGGCGTGGATAGACACGTGGAAATATGACATTATAGCCATTAGTGAAACTTGGCTACAGGAGGGGCAGGACTGGCAGCTCAATGTTCCAGGGTTCCAATGTTTCAGGCGGGATAGAGGCAGAGGGATAAAAGGTGGGGGGGTGGCATTGTTGGTCAGGGAAAATGTTACAGCGGTACTCAGGCAGGATAGATTAGGGAGCTTGTCTACAGAGGCCCTATGGGTGGAGCTGAGAAACAGGAAAGGTATGACCACATTAATGGGCTTGTATTATAGACCACCCAATAGTCAGCGAGAACTGGAGGAGCAAATCAGCGGAGAGATAGCTGACAACTGCAAGAAACACAAAGTTGTGATAGTAGGGGATTTTAATTTTCCACAGATAGATTGGGACTCGCATACTGTTAAAGGTTTAGACGGGGTAGAGTTTGTAAAATGTGTTCAGGAGAATTTTCTGCATCAGTATATAGAGGTGCCAACTAGAGAGGATGCGATATTGGATCTCCTATTGGGAAATGAGTTAGGGCAGGTGATGGATGTGAGTGTGAGGGAACACTTTGGATCCAGTGATCATAATGCCATTAGTTTCAACCTGATCGTGGATAAGGATAGATCTGGTCCTCGGGTTGAAGTTCTGAACTGGAAAAAGGCCAAATTTGATGAAATGAGAAGGGATCTGGGAAGTGTAGATTGGCACAGGCTGTTCTCTGGTAAGGATGTAAATGGAAAGTGGGAGGCCTTCAAAGGAGAAATTTTGAGAGTGCAGAGTTTGTATGTTCCTGTCAGGATTAAAGGCAAAGTAAATAGGAATAAGGAACCTTGGTTCTCGAGGGAGATTGTAACACTGATTAAGAGGAAGAGAGAGTTGTATGAAATGTACAGGCAGCAAGGAACACATCAGATGCTCGAGGAGTATAAAAAGTGCAAGAAGCTACTTAAGAGGGAAATCAGGAGGGCTAAAAGAAGACATGAGGTTGCTTTGGCAGACAGAGTGAAGGAAAATCCAAAGAGCTTCTATAGGTATGTTAGGAGCAAAAGGATAGTGAGGGATAAAATTGGTCCTCTTGAAGACCAGAGTGGTACACTGTGTATGGAACCAAAAGAGGTGGGGGAGATACTAAATGGTTTTTTTGCATCTGTATTTACTGAGGAAATGGGCATGGAGTCTACGGAAATAGGGCAAACTGGTAGGGAGGCCATGGAACCTTTACAGATTAAAGGGGAGGAGGTGCTCGCTGTCTTGAGACAAATCAGAGTGGATAAATCCCCAGGACCGGACAGGGTATTCCCACGGACCTTGAGGGAAGCTAGTGTAGAACTTGCAGAGGCCCTGGCAGACATATTTAAAATGTCAGTATTCACGGGGGAGGTGCCGGATGATTGGAGGGTGGCTCATGTTGTTCCGTTGTTTAAAAAAGGTTCCAAAAGAAATCCGGGAAATTATCGGCCAGTAAGTTTGACGTCGGTGGTGGGCAAGTTATTGGAAGGTGTGATAAGGGATAGGATCTACAAATATTTGGATAGACAGGGACTTATTAGGGAGAGTCAACATGGCTTTGTGCGTGGTAGGTCATGTTTGACCAATCTATTAGAGTTTTTCGAGGAGGTTACCAGGAAAGTGGATGAAGGGAAGGCGGTGGATGTTGTCTACCTGGATTTCAGCAAGGCCTTTGACAAGGTCCCTCATGGGAGGTTAGTTAGGAAGGTTCAGTCGCTGGGTATACATGGGGAGGTAGTAAATTGGATAAGACACTGGCTCAATGGAAGAAGCCAGAGAGTGGTTGTGGAGGATTGCTTCTCTGAGTGGAGGCCTGTGACTAGTGGTATGCCGCAGGGATCGGTGTTGGGTCCATTGTTGTTTGTCATCTATATCAATGATCTGGATGATAATGTGGTAAATTGGATCAGCAAGTTTGCTGATGATACAAAGATTGGAGGTGTAGTGGACAGTGAGGAAGGTTTTCAAAGCTTGCAGAGGGATTTGGACCAACTAGAAAAATGGGCTGAAAAATGGCAAATGGAATTTAACGCAGACAAGTGTGAGATATTGCACTTTGGAAGGACAAACCAAAGAAGAACGTACAGGGTAAATGGTAGGACTCTGAAGAGTGCAGTTGAACAGAGGGATCTGGGAATACAGGTACAGAGTTCCCTAAAAGTGACGTCACAGGTGGATAGGGTCGTGAAGAGTGCCTTTGGTACATTGGCCTTTATAAATCAGAGTATCGAGTATAAAAGTTGGAGTGTTATGGTAAGGTTGTATAAGGCATTGGTGAGGCCGAATTTGGAGTATTGTGTACAGTTTTGGTCACCTAGTTACAGGAAGGATGTAAATAAGATTGAAAGAGTGCAGAGAAGGTTCACAAAGATGTTGCCAGGACTTGAGAAGCTGAGTTACAGAGAGAGATTGAATAGGTTGGGACTTTATTCCCAGGAGCGTAGAAGATTGAGGGGAGATTTGATAGAGGTGTATAAGATTTTGATGGGTATAGATAGAGTGAATGCGAGCAGGCTTTTTCCGCTGAGGCTAGGGGAGAAAAAAACCAGAGGGCATGGGTTAAGGGTGAAAGGAGAAAAGTTTAAAGGGAATATTAGGGGGGGCTTCTTCACGCAGAGAGTGGTGGGAGTGTGGAATGAGCTGCCGGATAAAGTGGTAAATGCGGGGTCACTTTTAACATTTAAGAAAAACTTGGATGGGTTCATGGATGAGAGGGGTGTGGAGGGATATGGTCCAAGTGCAGGTCAGTGGGACTAGGCATAAAAGACAAGAAGGGCCAAAAGGCCTGTTTCTGAGCTGTAATTTTCTATGGTTCTATGGTTCTATGGTTCCACACAGACAGTGACCCAAGCCGGGAATCAAACCCAAGTCCCTGCTACTGTGAGGCAACAGTGCTAACCACTGAACCACCGTGCCGCCCTGTCTTATCAAAGTTGATTGTCTTATCAAAGACAATCTATGACAGTTCCAGTCTGCCAGAAAGGGAACTTAACAAAACAACAGATCAGAGTGAAAAATAAACCTTAAGTGAAATCTTTCCCTTTTGACAAAAGCACAGACATATGCAAACAGAAAACGCAAGAATCGCTGCAACATCTTGATGAATCATAGAAACACTACAGTGCAGAAAGAGGCCATTTGGTTCATCGAGTCTGCACCGACCACAATCCCACCCAGGCCCTACCCCCATATCCCTACATATTTACCCGCTAATCCCTCTAACCTACGCATCTCAGGACACTAACGGGCAATTTTTTAGCATGGCCAATCAACCTAACCCGCACATCTTTGGACTGTGGGAGGAAACAGGAGCACCCGGAGGAAACCCACGCAGACACGAGGAGAATGTGCAAACTCCACACAGACAGTGACCCGAGGCCGGAATTGACAGTCGTGGAAACAATCCAGAGCTCTTGTGAGAGGTGAGAATGGTCATCAGCAAGCATTTGGATTGTGCCAGACCATGTCCCAGTGTCCAAAAGAGAAAATGCTGGAAAATCTCAGCAGGTCTGGCAACATCTGTAAGGAGAGAAAAGAGCTGATGTTTTGAGTCCAGATGACCCTTTGTCAAAGCTCTACTTAACATGGAAACTAGAAGCAGGAGTAGGCCATTCGGCCCTTCGAGTCTGCTCTGCCATTCATTTTGATCATGGCTGATCATCAAATTCAATATCCTGATCTCTCCTTCCCCCCCATATCCCTTGATCCCTTCAGCCCCAAGAGCTATATCCAATTTTTTCTTGAAATCACACAATGTTTTGGCCTCAACTACTTTCTGTGGTAGTGAATTCCACACATTCACCACCCTCTGGGTGAAGAAATTTCTCCTCATCACAGTTCTAAGTGGTTTACCCCTTATCCTCAAACTATGACCCCCTAGTTCTGGACTCCGCCCATCATCGGGAACATTCTTTCTGAACCTACCCTGTCAAACCCTGTTAGAATTTCTATTAGAGTTTCTGTTACAGTTTCTATGAGGGCCCCTCTCACTCTTCAAAACTCCAGTGAATATAATCCTAAATGATTTAGTCCCTCGTCATATGACAGACCTGCCATTCCAGGAATCAACCTGGTAAACCTTCGCTGTGCTCCCTCTGTAGCAATGGCAGCTTTCCTCAGATAAGGACATCAAAACGGCACACAATACTCCAGGTGTGGCCTCACCAATGCCCTGTACAATAGCAGCAAAACATCCCTATCCCTCTGCTCAAATCCTCTCGCTATGAAGGCCAACATACCATTTGCCTTCTTTACTGCCTGCTGTACCACCACGCTGACTATCAGTGATAGATACACTTCACATTTAATAGATGACTGTCATCTTTGAGTCACTGAGGGAGTGCTGCACTGGCTGAGGTGCCATCCTTCAGGTTTGATGTGAAATTAATAGCCTCATCTGCCCTCTTGAGTGGATGTTAAAGATCCTAAGGCATGGATAATAATCCAAGCCTGTCATAATCTTGTAAACCTCTATCAGGTCCCCCCTCATCCTCCGACGCGCCAATGAAAACAATCCAAGTTTGTTCAACCTTTCTTCATAGTCCATATCCTCCAAACCAGGCAACATCCTGGTAAATCTCTCTTGCACCCTTTCTAATGCATCAACATCCTTCCGGTAGTGTGGTGACCAGAATTGTGCACTATACTCCAAATGTGGCCTAACCAACGTCTTATACAGCTGCAAAATGATTTTCCAATTCCTATACTCAACGCCCTGACCGATGAAGGCCAGCATGTCATACGCCTCCTTGACCACCTTGTCCATCTGAGTTGCCACCTTCAGGGAACTGTGGATCTGCACACCTAGATCCCTCTGTATGCTAATATTTCTAAGGGCTCTACCATTTACTGTATACTTTCCTTCTGCAGTAGACCTTCCCAATCGCATCACCTCACATTTGTCCGGGTTAAATTCCATCTGCCATCTTTCGGCCCAGATCTCCAGCCAATTTATCTCCTGCTGTAGTCTCTGACAATCCTCCTCACTATCCTCGAATCCCCCAATTTCTGTATCATCTGAAAATGTATTAATCAGACCACCTATATTTTCCTCCAAATCATTTATATATATTACAAACAACAGAGGCTCCTTCTTTTTCACAAAAATGTCCCTTGGCTAACATTACGAAAGCCAATTATCAGTTCATTATCAGATTACTGTTTGTGAGAGTTTGCTCTGCACAAATTGGCTGTTGTGTTTCCTACTGTACAACAGCGACTACAATTCAAAGGTACTTCATTGTCCAGCACTTTGGGTGTCCTCAAAGGTGCTACATAAATGCAAGCCTTTCTTTATTTTTCTGAATTCTGAATTCTCCCTGGCACATGCACATGAATAAAGTTTACACAGAACCAATGCCAAGTTTCAGAATCAGGAGCTCCAATGAGATTTGCCGTTGCTAGTAAACCTCAGTTGGCACTGTGAAGGAATCCATATGGGTGGCACAATGGTTAGCACCACAGTGCCAGGGAACTGGGTTCGAGTCCAGCCTGAGGTGACTGTCAGTGTGGAGTTTGCACATTCTCCCTGTGTCTGCGTGGGTTTCCTCTCCGGGTGCTCCGGTTTCCCCCCACAGTCCAAAGATGTGCAGGTTAGGTGGATTAGCCATGCCAATTTGCCCCTTGTGTCCCAAGATGTGTGTAGGTTAGATGGATTAGTCATGGTAAATGCACAGGCTTACAAGGATAGGGCAGGGGAGAGGGCCTGGCTAAGATTCTCTATCAGAGAATGGGTGCAAACTTGATGGGCCGAATGGTCTCTTCTGCACTGTGGGAATTGTATGATTCTCTATGATTCTATATGTTACCTTCTGTGCAAATCATTGTCGACTGCCTGAGCCAAACTGAAATAAATACCTATCTCTTCCATTGACAGGGGATTGTGTTCCATTACATTCAGAGTTCAATGCACAGGGCGTGAGAGACAAAGTTTGACATTGCCGGTGATCTCAGTCTTGTTGTGGTCCTTTGCTTGGTGTGGGAGTGCGCCGTGCACTCTCAGACAAATTGCTGCTTGAAAGGAGACATGTTGCAGTGACAGTTATGGTTTCACAGTGGAATGAACACTGGCAACTTGTCATCACATAAACTGCTCCCTGGAGAAACCTCTTCTCTGCCTCGTCTCACTGAGAGCTTTCTTCCACTTTGCCCTGAACATCAGGAAGTGCATGGATTTCTGGAGGAGAATCTGGGGCGGCCAGGTGGCACAGTGGTTAGCACTGCTGCCTCACAGCACCAGGGACCTGGGTTCGATTCCTGGCTTGGGTCACCGACTGTGTGGAGTTTGCACGTTCTCCCTATGTCTGCGTGGGTTTCCTCCGGGTGCTCTGGTTTCCTCCCACAGTCCGAAAGATGTTCTGGTTAGGTGCATTGACTATGCTAAATTCTCCCTCAGTGTATCCGAACAGGCGTTAGAGTGTGGTGACTACGGGATTGTTACAGTAACTTCATTGCAGTGTTAGTGTAAGCCTGCTGATGACTAATAAATAAACTTCTTTAAAAGAATCATTTCTGAAAGGTACTTTGGCCACATCGGTCGTGAATTTTTATAATTTGGAACGCTTGCTTTTAAAATTCTCATCCTTGCTTTCAAACCCCTCCTTTCTTCATCCTTTCCTGTCTCTGGAACTTTCTGGAACCCTCCGGGTTCTCCACATTCTTCCAATTCTGGTCTCTCACTGATTTTCATTGCTCCACCATTGGTGAGCATCAGCTTTCCAGGCCCTGAGATCTGGAATTCCCCCCGGGAGCCGCACTAACTCCCTACCTCTCTCTCCTGCTTTAGGATGCTCTTTAAATCCTGCCTCTTCGATCGACAGAGTAGATTCAGAAATAATATTCCTGATGGTGGGGGGAGTCCAGAACTAGGGGTCATAGTTTGAGGATAAGGGGTAAACCTTTTAGGGCTGAGGTGAGGAGAAATTTCTTCACCCAGAGGGTGGTGAATGTGTGGAATTCACTCCCACAGAATGTAGTTGAGGTAAAATGTTGTGTGATTTCAAGAAGAAATTGGATATCGCTCTTGGGGCTAAAGGGATGATGGGATATGGGGGGGGGGGAAGTGGGGATCAGGATATTGAATTCAATGATCAAAATGAATGTGGAGCAGGCTCGAAGGACCGAATGGCCTACTCCTGCTTCTAGTTTCTAGGGTAGGAAGCATATTTAAAAAGGAAGGTAGTCAAACGGATGTGATTATACACATTGGTGGAAATGATGTAGGTAGGAAGAGCAGGGGGGTCATACGAGAGAGATTCAGGGAGTTGGGTGATAGGCTAAAAAGTAAGGCCTCCAGGGTAGCAATCTCTGGACTGCTCCCGGTGTCTAGTGCAAGTCGGCTCGGAACAGGGAGATTATACAGTTGAACGCGTGGCTAAAGGACTGGTGCAAGAGGGAGGGTTTTAAATTCATAGATAACTGGGAAATCTTCAAGTCAGGATGGCAACTGTGCAGAAAGGATGGGTTACACCTCAACTGGAAGGGAGCAAATATCCTGGCTGGGAGTTTTGCTAGAGTGTTTCGGCAGGATTTAAACTAGTGTGGCAGGGGGGTGGGGAACAAAACAGGAGGTCAGTAAATACTGAGGCTGGGGTTGAGCTGGGGACCAGGGCAAGGCTAGCTAAGAAGAGGAGCACTCTGGAGGAGGATGACCTGACTGGGCCTGGAGGTCTGGAGTGCATCTGCTTCAATGCGAGGAGCGTAACGGGTAAAACAGACGAACTTAGGGCCTTAATGCTTATGCGGAATTTGGATGTGGTTGCGGTGACGGGAACTTGGTTAAAAGAAGGACAGGACTGGCAGCTGAATATTCCGGGGTATAAGTGTTTTAGGCGAGACAGAGGAGGGGCTAAAAAAGGTGGGGGAGTAGCGATATTAGTTAAGAAGCATATTACCGCGGTGCAGAGGGTCGACAACTTAGAGGGGTCATGTACTGAGTCGCTGTGGGTGGAACTCAGAAACAGGAAGGGTGCAGTCACTATGCTGGGGGTGTACTACAGACCACCCAACAGCCCACGGGAAGTGGAGGAAAGGATATGTCAGGAGATTCTGGATAGGTGCAGAAAAAATAGGGTTGTTGTAGTGGGGGACTTTAATTTCCCTGGCACAGACTGGAAAGTGCTTAGAGCTGGGGGTCCGGACGGGGAGGAATTTGTAAAATGCGTACTGGAAGGTTCTTTGGAACAGTATGTAGATAGCCCGACTAGAGAGGGGGCTATACTGGACCTAGTTCTGGGAAATGAGCCCGGTCAGGTCGTCAAAGTTTTGGTAGGGGAACATGTGGCAAATAGTGACCACAACTCTGTTAACTTTAGGATAGTAATGGACAAGGATGAGTGCTGTCCTACGGGCAGGGTGCTAAATTGGGGGAAGGCTGACTATAGCCAGATTAGGCAGGAATTGGTGGATGTTGATTGGGAGAGGATGTTCGAGGGTAAGTCCGCGTCTGGCATGTGGGAGTCTTTTAAGGAACTATTGATAAGGCTGCAGGATAGGCATGTGCCTGTAAAAAGGAAAGATAGGA
The DNA here is from genome assembly GCF_964213995.1 of Mustelus asterias. Classification (NCBI taxonomy): domain Eukaryota; kingdom Metazoa; phylum Chordata; class Chondrichthyes; order Carcharhiniformes; family Triakidae; genus Mustelus; species Mustelus asterias. Next base: position 21,851,472 of record NC_135802.1, on the reverse strand, counting down.
AAGGTAGGATTCGAGAGCCGTGGATAACCAGGGAAATTGAGGATCTGATTAAAATGAAAAGGGAGGCGTACGTTAAGTCCAGGCAACTGAAAACAGATGGAGCTCTGGAGGAATACAGAGAGAGTAGGAAAGAACTCAAACGGGGAGTTAGAAGGGCAAACAGAGGTCACGAGATGTTCTTGGCAGGCAGGATTAAGGAGAATCCTAAGGCATTCTATTCATACGTTAGGAACAAAAGAGTTGTCAGGGAGAAAATTGGACCTCTCAGGGACAAAGGAGGGGAATTATGCTTAGAACCCAAGGGAATAGGGGAGATCCTAAATGAATACTTTGCATCGGTATTCACGAAGGAGAGGGGCGTGTTAACCGGGAGTGTCTCGGAGGGAGGTGTTGACCCGTTAGAGAAAATCTCTATCACAAGAGAGGAAGTGTTAGGTTTTTTAGAGAACATTAAAACTGACAAAGCCCCAGGGCCTGATGGCATCTATCCTCGACTGCTCAGGGAGACGAGAGATGAAATTGCTGGGCCTCTGACGGAAATCTTTGTCGCTTCTTTGGACACGGGTGAGGTCCCTGAGGATTGGAGGATAGCGAATGTGGTCCCGTTGTTTAAGAAGGGTAGCAGGGATAACCCAGGAAATTATAGGCCGGTGAGCTTGACGTCCGTGGTAGGGAAGTTGTTGGAGAGGATTCTTAGAGACAGGATGTATGTGCATTTAGAACGGAACAATCTCATTAGTGACAGACAGCATGGTTTTGTAAGAGGGAGGTCGTGCCTTACAAATTTGGTGGAGTTTTTTGAGGAAGTGACAAAAATGGTTGATGAAGGAAGGGCCGTGGATGTCGTCTATATGGACTTCAGTAAGGCATTTGACAAAGTCCCACATGGCAGGTTGGTTAAGAAGGTTAAGGCTCATGGGATACAAGGAGAAGTGGCTAGATGGGTGCAGAACTGGCTTGGCCATAGGAGACAGAGGGTGGTGGTCGAAGGGTCTTTTTGCGGCTGGAGGTCTGTGACCAGTGGTGTTCCACAGGGCTCTGTACTGGGACCTCTGCTATTTGTGATATATATAAATGATTTGGAAGAAGGTGTAACTGGTGTAATCAGCAAGTTTGCGGATGACACGAAGATGGCTGGACTTGCGGATAGTGAAGAGCATTGTCGGGCAATACAGCAGGATATAGATAGGCTGGAAAATTGGGCGGAGAGGTGGCAGATGGAGTTTAATCTGGATAAATGCGAAGTGATGCATTTTGGAAGAAATAATGTAGGGAGGAGTTATACAATAAATGGCAGAGTCATCAGGAGTATAGAAACACAGAGGGACCTAGGTGTGCAAGTCCACAAATCCTTGAAGGTGGCAACACAGGTGGAGAAGGTGGTGAAGAAGGCATATGGTATGCTTGCCTTTATAGGACGGGGTATAGAGTATAAAAGCTGGAGTCTGATGTTGCAGCTGTATAGAACGCTGGTTAGGCCACATTTGGAGTACTGCGTCCAGTTCTGATCGCCGCACTACCAGAAGGACGTGGAGGCGTTAGAGAGAGTGCAGAGAAGGTTTACCAGGATGTTGCCTGGTATGGAGGGTCTTAGCTATGAGGAGAGATTGGGTAGACTGGGGTTGTTCTCCCTGGAAAGACGGAGAATGAGGGGAGATCTAATAGAGGTATACAAGATTATGAAGGGTATAGATAGGGTGAACAGTGGGAAGCTTTTTCCCAGGTCGGAGGTGACGATCACGAGGGGTCACGGGCTCAAGCTGAGAGGGGCGAAGTATAACTCGGATATCAGAGGGACGTTTTTTACACAGAGGGTGGTGGGGGCCTGGAATGCTCTGCCAAGTAGGGTGGTGGAGGCAGGCACGCTGACATCGTTTAAGACTTACCTGGATAGTCACATGAGCAGCCTGGGAATGGAGGGATACAAACGATTGGTCTCGTTGGACCAAGGAGCGGCACAGGCTTGGAGGGCTGAAGGGCCTGTTTCCTGTGCTGTACTGTTCTTTGTTCTTTGTTCTTTGTTTCAATCGTTTGTTTACCTGATACCCCCTCCTGTGTGTCAGTGTCAAACTTTGTCTGATAACGCCTCTGTGAAATGCCTCGAGAGTTCTTTTTTTACCACGTTTAAGTCACTATATTGTTGTTTTAGTTATGCAGCTAAACTTCCCTCACAAGCTTCTCCCATTCCACAGCCAAATCCTTGACGGAAATAGAGCAAAAATCCCATTTAGCCGGGCTTGTGTGTTTCCAGCACACCTGGTGACAACATGGAGATGTTCTGAGGAAAATAACACACTTAGAATCCATAGATCATCGAATCCCTACAGTGCAGAAGGAGGCCATTCCGCCCATCGAGTCTCCACCAACCACAATCCCACCTAGCCCCGATCCCCATAACCCCATGCATTTATCCTGCTAGTCCCCCTGACATTAAGGGGCAATTTAGCATGGCCAGTCCACCTAACCCGCACATCTAACAGAAGAGGCAGCAAGGGCGTCACAGTAGCACAGTGGTTAGCACTGCTGCCCCACAGCGTTAGGGACCTGGGTTCGATTCCGGGCTTGGGTCACTGCCTGTGAGGAGTTTGCACATTCTCCCCATGTCTGCATGGGTTTCCTCCGGATGCTCCAGTTTCCTCCCACAGTCTGAAAGATGAGCTGGTTTGGTGCATTGACCCGAACAGGCGCCGGAGTGTGGCGACTACGGGATTTTCATAGTAACTTCATTGCAGTGTTAATGTAATCCTTACTTGTGATTAATAAATACACTTTAGCTTTATCTTTGGACTATTGGAGGAAACCGGAGCACCCGGAGGAAATACACGCAGACACGGGGAGAACATACAGACTCCGCATAGACAGTAACACAAACCAGGAATCAAACCCGGGTCCCTGGCGCTGTGAGGCAGCAACGCTAACCACTGTGCCGCCGTGCTGCCCCATTGGACAGAATTCTCTGGCTGTTTGCACCAGCGGGGTTCTCCCGCCCCTCCGCAGTGAACGGTGATTTGGCTGAGCGCCAAATTCCTCGTCCTCTCTGGCAGCGGAGGGGGAACCGGAGAACTCTGGCCTTTGTGTGTTTGATACGTTAACTGATTTAAACAGCTTTGCACAAATGGATGCGTGAGCTTGCTAAGACTTGTACCCGAGGTGGAACACCCTTGATGATAAGTGACAATGTGTAAGGGCAAACTGTTAGTTTTGGATTAGCATATAATTTCTGGTTGAAGCACATTGGGGTGACTAACATGGAAAGACAGTCTGCTTTTAAATGTTATGATTTTGAAACATGTAATCTATTTACAGAAATCCTTAAAGAGTGGCAAGAAAGGCGGTTAAAAAAAAGCACGCTTATAAATAGAGATACAGCTGCACAAAGTCAAAGTCATCACATGATCAACTTTCCTAATCACCAGTTAGACCTCAGTGGAATATTGTGGATAATTCCAGATACAACTCTTTGGAAAAATGCAGAGGAGGTTTACCAGGATGTCACCAGTATTGAGGAACGTTAGTTACGAAGACAGATTGGAAAAAGGCTGCTTGGAACAGGAGAGGTTAAGATGTGACCTCACAGGGGCTGAAGACTTGCACCCCAGAACTAATTACGTCCCAAACCAAATTATTCTAATATAGCTGCATTACTGATATCTACCCGAAAATATGGGAAGTATGTGTTGTTCACAAAAGCAGGTCAACTCCAATCCAACCAATTAACTTCCCATCAGTCTACTCACAAGCAAGTGATGGAAGGTACCATCAGGCAGCTCTTGGTCAGCTCGGAGTTGCCCATGATGTTCAGTTTAGATTTCACTTAGGTCACGGGCTCCTCACTTCATCACAGCCTTTTTCCAAACACGGAGAAGAGAATTGAACAGCAGAGCGGAGGTGAGAGTGACTGCCCCTGATGTGAAAGCAGCGCTTGACTGGGTATGGCATCAAGGAGCTGTAACAAACTTGGAGTCAATGGGAACTAGGGGAAACATCTTCCCCAGTTGGAGTCATACCTGGCACAAAGGAAGATGATTGTGGTCATCGGAGGTCAATCATCTCAGCTCTAGGACATCTCTGCAAGAGGTCCTCAGCGTAGCGTCTTAGGCCCAACCATCTTCAGCTGCTTCATCAATGACCATCCCTCCATCATAAGGTCAGAAGTGGGGATGTTCGCTGATGACTGCGCAATGTTTATTTCCCTTCACAACTTCGCTAATAGGCACACATGCAACAAGACCCAGATAAAAGTCAGGCTTGGGCTAAGTGGCAAGCAACGTTCATGCCACACAAGTGCCAGACAATGCCTAATAGCAAAGTTAAAATTAAAATTTATTTATTAGTCACAAGTAGGCTTACACTCACACTGTAATGAAGTTACTGTAAAAATCCTCTAGTCGCCACACTCCGGCACCCAAAAATGGAAACCAATCATCTTCTCTTCAGGTTAATAGCATTGCCATCACTGAGCTCACTGTGGTCAACAACCATTGATAAGAAACTGAACTGGACCAACAGTATGAACACTGACTACAAGAGCAGGTCAAGTTCTGGGAAATCTCCAATGAGTAGTTCATAAGAACTTCAGAAGTGGGTATGGGGATGGGCCATTTGGCCCATTAAGCCTATTCTGCAGGTGGCATGGTGGCACAGTGGTTAGCACTGCTGCCTCACAGTGCCAGGGAACTGGGTTCGATTCCCGGCTTGGGTCACTGTCTGTGTGGAGTTTGCACATTCTCCCCATGTCTGCGTGGGTTTCCTCCGGGTGCTCCGGTTTCCTCCCACAGTCTGAAAGACGTGCTGGTTAGGTGCATTGGCCATGCTAAATTCTCCCTCAGTGTACCCGAACAGGTGCCGGAGTGTGGCGACTAGGGGATTTTCACAGTAACTTCATTGCAGTGTTAATGTCAACCTACTTGTGACACGAATAAATAAACTAAACTACCATTTAGCAAGCCCAAAGTCTGCTCATCATCTACAAAGCACAAGCGTGTGGTGGGGTACTTTCCACTTGCCTGGATGAATGCTGCTAGCAATACTCAAACACTGGACTTCTACTGCTCCTCTGGACCATGATGGCAGGTTGGGTGCCATGGCTAAGAGTATTCCCAAAAACTCTTGCCTATTCCTGCTCTGATGTTACCAATGGGTGGGTGAGAGGAGTAAGTAGCTCTGTCATCCAGATGTCAATTGAGGGTCTACATAATAACTTAAGAAATAGGAGCAGGAGATGGCCATCTGGCCCCTTGAGCCTGCTCCGCCATTCAATAAGATCACGGCTGATCTTTTCGTAGATTCAGCTCCATATACCCACCCGCTCACCATAACCCTTAATTCCTTTACTGTTCAAAAATGTATCTATCTTTGCCTTAAAAACATTCAATGAGGTGGCATCAACTGCTTCACTGGGCAGGGAATTCCACAGATTCACAACCCTTTGGATGAAGAAGTTCTAGGGTCACTTCTCCCATAAGCTCATTCCCAACTCCCTGCTGTTCAGATTATCCTGCCCCACCTCCCAAAAAAAACCTTTGCTGGGGCCTGCCGCCTTGGCTCCGATGGGATCCCAGACTTACTAACCTACGCTCCATTAATTCCTCCATTCCAGAACTGCCTGCAGTTCCAGCAGGATCCACCACTCCTGGTGGTACTGCTGGGACGAGAAAGCTGATGGCCCTCAGATTGGGTGGGAATCCCTAATCACCTTGGCCTAATTAGCTCAATTGACGACCATTAAATAGATATGGAGATAGCGTCCAAGTTGCGGCAGGGCGTATGGACTGTGCCCCTGGTGTATAATTTAACCCCAACAATTTGATACCACCACAATCTGCTCACTCATCACCTCATCCACCACCTTAAGCACTCACTCATTGGTCCTCAGGTGCACAGTGGCAGCAATGTATGTATACCATCTTTAATATGCACTGCAGCAACTTGCCAAGGCTTCTTCAATGGTAACTCAATGAAGTACAAGCCAGAGGGTGGTTGTAGAGCGTTGTTTTTCAAACTGGAGGCCTGTGACCAGCGGTGTGCCTCAGGGATCAGTGCTGGGTCCACTATTATTTGTCATTTATATTAATGATTTGACTGAGAATATAGGAGGCATGGTTAGTAAGTTTGCAGATGACACCAAGATTGGAGGCATAGTGGACAGTGAAGAAAGTTATCTCCGATTGCAACGGGATCTTGATCAATTGGGCTAGTGGGCTGATGAATGGCAGATGGAGTTTAATTTAGACAAATGCGAGGTGATGCATTTTGGTAGATTGAACCAGGGCAGGACTTACTCAGTTAATGGTAGGGCATTGGGGAGAGTTACAGAACAAAGAGATCTAGGGGTACATGTTCATAGCTCCTTGAAAGTGGAATCACAGGTGTACAGAGTGGTGAAGAAGGCATTCAGCATGCTTGGTTTCATTGGTCAGAACATTGAATACAGGAGTTAGGACGTCTTGTTGAAGTTGTACAAGACATTGGTAAGGCCACACTTGAAACACTGTGTGCAGTTCTGGTCACCCTACTATAGAAAGGATATTATTAAACTAGAAAGAGTGCAGAAAAGATTTACTAGGATGCTACCGGGACTTGATGGTTTGAGTTGTAAGGAGAGGCTGAATAGACTGGGACTTTTTTCTCTGGAACGGAGGAGGCCGAGGGGTGACCTTATAAAGGTCTATAAAATAATAAGGGGCATAGACAAGGTAGATAGTCAATATCTTTTCCCAAAGGTAGGGCAGTCTAAAACTAGAGGGCATAGGTTTAAGGTGAGAGGGGAGAGATACTAAAGCATCCAGAGGGGCAATTCTTTCACACAGAGACATGTGAGTGTCTGGAACAAGCTGCCAGAGGTATTAGTAGAGGCGGGTACAATTTTATTTTTTAAAAAGCGTTGAGATAGTTACATGGGTACGATGGGTATAGAGGGATATGGGCCAAATGCGGGCAATTGGGATTAGCTGAGGGGTTTAAAAAAAAATGTGGCATGGACAAGTTGGGCCAAAGGGTCTGTTTCCATGCTGTAAACCTCTATGACTCTATGACTCTATAACTTCCAAACCCATGACATCTACTACCTTGAAGGGCAAGGGCAGCAGATGCATGGTAACACCACCACCTGCAAATTCCCCTCCAGGTCACTCACCATCCTGGTTCCTGGGATGAGATGCCTTCTTCATGATATGAGATTGATTTGAAGGGCCTATATTCTCTGGAATACTCACGAGCAACAGGTTCCCCTCCAAGCCACACATCATCCTTGGAAATATATCACTGATCCTTCACAGTCGCTGGGTCAAAATCCTGGAATACCCTCCCTAGCACCACTCTGGGTGTACCTACACCACATGAACTGCAGCAGTTCAAGAAGGCAGCTCACCATCACCTTCTGAAGGGCAATTAGGGATGAGCAATGAGTGCTGGCCTAGCCAACGACATCTAAATCCCATGAACAAATAAAAAAACAATGATTTTAAGATAATGCGAGGACTGGACAAAGAAATCTCCTCTGGGGATTGGGTCAATACCCAAAGGCCATCAATACAAAATCATTGGCAAATGTTTAGAGGGTAGATGAGGAGAGATATTTTGCACTTACAGAGTTGTCAACATCTAGAAGCTCTCTGAGATTGTTGTGGAAGCTGATTCCATCAATAACTTCAAAAGGAAATTGGGCAGTTCCTTGAGGATGAATAACTTACTGTATTGGGTTGTGGACAAAAAGCAGGCATGTGGCACTGAGCACAACTGCACACAGCCAGTAGAGGCATGATGGGGCTGAATGGCTTCCATCTGCACTACTAAATATTATAACAACAAAGAACATGGGAACAGGCCCTTCGGCCCTCCAAGCCTGTGCTGATCATGATGCCCTAACTAAACCAAAAAAAAACCTTCTCCCCTTACTCGGATCATCACCCTCTATTCTCTCCCTCTTCATGTACCAATCCAGACGCCTCTTAAATGTTGCTAATGTACCTGCTTCCACCACCTCTCACAGCAGCGCGTTCCAGGCACCCACCACTCTCTGCATGAAAAACATCCCCCGCACATAAGAACAAAGAACAATACAGCACAGGAACAGGCCCTTCGGCCCTCCAAGCCCGCGCCGCTCCCCGGTCCAGGATTGAATCCTGAATCCAGGATCCCCGCCCAATTTTCCAGCCTATCTACATCCTAATATCCTATCCACCGAGCTGTCCCTCACAGCTACGATGCTTTGTTCATCACAACCTATGAACTCACCCCCACCCCCCCATTCCAGACCATGTGATCTCCAGGGAGAGGCGAAAACCCAGAGTGAAAAACCCCAGGTTTTCTGGGGTTTTCATCTCCCCATCTCCCTTAAACTTTCTCCTTCTCACCTTGAACTTGTGCCCTCTTGTAATTAACACTTCTACCCTGGGAAAAAACCTCTGACTATCCACCTTATCAGAGAATCATAGAATCTCTACAGTGCAGAAGGTGGCCATTCAATCCATCAAATCAGCACCGACAACAATCCCACTCAGGCCCTATCCCTCGAACCCCACGTATTTACCCACATATTTACCCCGTTAATCCCCCTGACACTAAGGGGCAATTTAGCATGGCCAATCAACCTAACCCACACACACACCTTTGGACTGTGGGAAGAAACCAGAGCACCTGAGGAAGCCCACGCAGACAACGTGCAGACTCCGCACAGACAGTGACCCAAGCTGGGAATTGAACCCGGGTCCCTGGCCCCTGTGAGGTAGCAGTGCTAAGCACTGCGTCACTGTACCGTCCCTTATGTCTCCATGACTCTGATACTTCAGAAAGCTTCTGAAGTATGCAACTAATTTCTGCAAAATCATGTAAATCCTTGCAGAAATATTCCATTCCATTACTAGCTCCTGGTGTGAAATGCATACAAGTACAATTATACACTTCAGTCAGTGTGTAAATGCAAATCTTCTGGCAAAATCATTTTGTGGTAATAAGTAAGATACAATGTTAAACTGAATCATATTAAAATTCATTGAAGAACGATAAATTACATGCGATGTATTAAGATTAGTAACTGAGTCATCAACATTTCATGAACATCTGCTCTTGTAAGACGCATCTTAAGCAAACTATAGCTTTTGGAGGGCCGAAGGGCCTGTTTCCTGTGCTGTACTATATTGTGTGTGGTTCCCTATTTTAATCCAAGTTTAATTCTTCGCCCAGTTCCATGATCCAACCACTGGGTGACACCGTAGAGCGGTTGATGCCTTTGTTTACCGCTAACTTGCTGCCAAACCAGGGGTGGGATTTTCCAGCCGCTCCTCGGCATGTTTTCCGGCTGTGGAGGTGGCGCACCTTTGTCTGCTGGCCATATCTTCCAGTCTCGTCAATGTCTACAGCGTTTTGAGTGGCACGCTTGTCCTCAAACCCGCTTTGGGCAGGGGTGGGGTGGTGGATGGCACCTTCGGCGGGACTGGAAGATCTCGCCAGAGGGAAGGGCTGGAAGGTCCCGTCTTAGGTCTCTGGTGTTCGAATAAAGTTCCTTAGTTGTTATGTTTTAATTTTATATTAAATGTTATTAATTTACTTTGTTTTTCCCACATTCTGCAGTGTGTGGTTCACCTTCTGACTCCTTAAAGCTTTTCCACCATATTCGAGGCACATGTTAAGATTGTGATAGGATACTCAGGATGAGTGCAATTTGAATAACTCAGGAGGTTCAGCAACATTTAGGAAAAAGCCACTTGTTTAATAGCCACCATCTTAAACATGTGGGATGGAATTCTCAGATGTCACCACATCTGCAGCGAGAACGGAAAATTTGGTGTTCCGCCAATACATGATTCACTGCAGCGGGGCCGGAGAATCCTAGCCGCGGGTGAGATTGGAGAATTCTGGCCGTGTTCCCTACACCACTGGGACGCCATGTCTGCAGCATGTACCATCTACAGGATACACTACAGCAACTCACCAAGACTTCTTTGGCAGCATCTGCCATACGAGTTCAGCCTCCTAGAAGGGCAAGAGCAGTAAGTGTGTGGGGATATGATTACCTCCAGGTTCCCCTCCAAGATGCACACCACCTCAACTTTGTTTTTGTTTGTTCATGGGATTTGACTGCCTGTCCCTAATTGCCCTTGTGGTGGTGAGGTGCTTCCTTGTCCATGTGGTGTAAGGTACACCCAATAGGAAGGGAGATCCAGGATTTTGACTCAGCAACAGTGAAGGAACAGCAATATATTCCCAAGGATGGTGTGTGGCTTGGCGGGAAACTTGCTGCACCATTCAACTCAGTCTCACCTCATTGGGCCAGCCTCTCAGCCCAAGGATCAGAGTCCTTCAGAGGAAGGGGTGCTACATCTGTCTTAAGATGTCCTTAAGTACCTACATGCTAATTTGATATTAATTGTGTGAAACGACAATCAAACCTCTTATCTCTTTTGTTAATGGGAAGAGGGTGTCACTGGTTGGGGCAACATTTATTGCCCGGGATGAGGGCATTTAAGAGTCTGAAGTCACGTGTAGGTCAGACAAAGTAAGGGTGACGAATTTCCTTCCCTAAAGGGCATTAGAGAACCAGTTGGGTTTTGACGACAATGTTTTCATGGTCATTATTAGACTTTTAATTCCAGCTTTTTATTGAGTCCAAATTTCGCCATCTGTTGTGGTGGGGCTCGAACCCAGGGTTCCCAAAGCATTATCCTGAGTCTCTAGTTACTATTGTTGGTGTCAATACCTCTATACCACTGCCTTTCTATTGGAAAGTAAGCTGCCTTTCCATGCTCCCTGCCAAAGTGGATACATTTCACATTTCTCCGCATTATACCCTCTCTGCTACTTTCAAGAGCACTTCACGGATTGTGAAGCATTTTGAGATCTGGAGAAAATTCTTATAGAAGTATAAGGTCTTTCTAGATTGTATTCCACAGTGCCATTGGTGAAATACTATATCAATGACATTATGACTTGTGGAGATTGTGATCTGTGAGCCAGAGCATGACTTTTGGTTAGACAGAAAACTTTTTTCCTCAGTGAAAATCCATCAGTCAGCACGGCTTTAATCAAAGAATCATAGAATCCCTATAGTGCAGAAGAGGCCATTTAGCCTATTGAGTCTGCACCGACTCTCTGAAAGAGTATCTTACACAGGCCCTCTCCCCTACAAGATCCCTGTAAACCCATGTATTTAGCTTGGCTAATCCATCTAAATTACACATCTTTGGACACTAAGGGGCAATGTAGAATGGCCAATCCATCTAACCTGCACATCTTTGGAATTTGGGAGAAAACCGGAGCACCCGGAGGAAACCCACACAGACACAGGGAGAACGTGCAATGTTCATACAGACAAGGCTGGAATTAAACCCGGGTCCCTGGCACTGTGAGGCAGCAGTGCTAACCACTGTGACACCGTGCCGCCAAGGATAAATCTTTTTTGACTAATTTGCTTCTTTTAAGGTGTAACAAACCAAGGGGATAATGGGGATCCTGTAGATGTGGTATATCTTGGAATTCAGGAAGGTGTTTGATAAGATGCCGCAGAGAAGGTTAACAGACAGGGTAAGATCACATGGGGTTGGGGTAATTTATTAGCTTGGATAGAAGACTGACTAACTGACAGAAGGCCGGGATAAATGGGTCCTTTTCTGGTTGGCAAGATGTAACTATGGGGTGCCACAGGGTTCGGTGCTCAGGTTCCAGCTATTTACAATATATATTAATGATGTGGATGTAGGGATGGGAGGTTCGACAGCTAAATTTGCCGATGATATTAAAATAGGTGGGAAATGTTTATATGTAACTTGCAATGAGGAAATAAGAAATTTACCAATGGATATAGATAGGTTAGGAGAGTGGGCCAAAATGTGGCAGATGGAGTTTAACGTGGATAAGTGTGAGGTTATCCATTTTGGCTGGAAAAATGGAAAGACAAATTATTATCTAAATGGAGAGAAGCTTCGGTGAAGAGGGATTTGGGTGTGTTTGTGGATGAGTCACAGAAAACTGTGTGCTGGTACAGCAGGTAACAAGGAAAGCGAATGGAATTTTGCCATTGTTGCTAAATGAATAGAGTGTAACAATAAGACAAAGTAAGAAAAGCAAGAAAAGTAACGGTACAGCACAGGAACAGGCCCTTCGGCCCTCCAAGCCTGTGCCAATCATGATGCCCTAACTAAAAAAAAACCTTCTGTCCTTACTCAGTCCATATCCCTCTATTTCCTTCCTATTCATGTACCCATCCAGATGCTTCTTAAATGTTGCTAATGTGCCTGCTTCCACCACCTCCTCTGGCAGCGCGTTCCAGGCACCCACTACTCTCTGCATGAAAAACTTACCCTGTATATCTCCCTTAAACTTTCCCCCTCTCACCTTGAACCTGTGCCCCCTTGTAAGTGACACTTCCACCCTTGGAAAAAGCCTCTGACTATCCACCCTGTCTGTGCCTCTCATAATTTTGTAGACCTCTATCAGGTCTCCTCTCAGCCTCCATCTTTCCAGTGAAAACAATCCTAGTTTATTCAATCTCTCCTCATAGCCAACACCCTCGAGACCAGGCAACATCCTGGTGAACCTTCTTTGCACTCTCTCCAAAGCTTCACGTCCTTCTGATAGTGTGGTGACCAGAACTGCATGCAATACTCCAAATGCGGCCTAACCAAGGTTTTATATAGCTGCAACATGATTTCCAAACTCCTGTACTCGATACCCCGGTTGATGAAGGCAAGCATGTCGTATGCCTTCCTAATCACCTTGGCCACCTGTGTTGCCACTTTTAGGGAACTGTGGACCTGCATGCCCTGATCCCTCTGTTTGCTCATGTTCTCAAGGATTCTGCCATTTACAGTATAAATTCATGCCTAAATTTAATCCTCCAAAATGCATCACCTCGCATTTGTCTGGATTAAACTCCATCTGCCATTTCTGTGCCCAAGTCTCCAATCTATCTGTGTCCTGTTGTATCCTCTGACAATCCCCGGCACTATCAGCAACTCCACCAATCTCTGTGTCATCCTGTTGCTGTAACTGTAAAAGGCATTGGTGAGGCTGCACCTAGAGTACTGTTTGCAGTTTGGGCCTCTTATTTGAGGGAGAATATAGTGGCATTAGAGAGAGTTCAGAGGAGGCTCACTACATTGATTCCAGAGATGAAGGGATTATCTTATGAAGGGAGATTGAGCAGTGTAGGCCTATAATCTCTGGAATTTAGAAGAATGGGAGGAGATCTAATTCAGAAAAATAAAATGATAAAAGATATTGACAAAGTAGACATTGAGTGCGGGTTAGGTTGATTGGCAATGCTGAATTGCCCCTTAGTGTCAGGGAAACTAGCAGAGTAAATACACGAGGTTACGGGGATAGGACCTAGTGGGATTGTTGTCAGTGCAAGCTCGATGGGCTGAATGGCCTCCTAATACAATGTAGGCATTCTATGATTCTTGTGGGACAATCTAGAACAAGAGGTCATAGTTTTAGGATAAGAGGTGGCAGATTTAAAACAGAGATGAGGAGAAACTTTCTCTCAAAAGGTCGTGAATCTGTGGAATTCATTACACCAGAATGTAATGGATGCCAGGACATTGAGTAAATTTAAGGAGAAGATAGACAGATTTTTAATTAGTAATGAGTTGAAGGGTTATGGAGAATGGGCAGGAAAGTGGAGTTGAGGCTGAGATGAGATCAGCCATGATCATATTGAATGGTGGAGCAGGCTCGAGGGACTGAATTGCCTACTCCTGCTCCTAGTTCTTATGTTCTTATGTCCTAAGCTACCTGTGGATTGCTCTGCATAATCCTTTTTGCTTTCAGAGCGATTCAAAGCAATATTTAACATGGTAAAATCACAGGGGAGCTATTTGGAGTGCTAACTGTAAAAGCACTTTTGACAGTTAAGTGGTGATAGCCCCCTTAGTGTTCACAAAATATTCCAACACATTTCAGCTTCGTTTGTGGTTGTAGTTGACAAGCCGAAGTGTCTGGGGTTGACAAGTTTCCAGAATTGCCCCGCTGTTTCCAGGAATTGAACATTAATCTCCTGGACATGGCAAACCAGGAGAACAGTAATCACAAAAAGTCAAACAGGCACTAAAAAATGACATTTTTAAATTTAGAAACATAGAAACCAGAAGCAGGAATAGGACATTCGCCCCTTCGAGCCTACTCCGCCATTCATTTTGATCATGGCTGATCATCAAATTTAATATCCTAATCCCGCCTTCCTCCCATATCCCCTGAGCCCTTTAGCCCCAAGAGCTACATCTAATTTCTTCTTGAAATCAGACAGTATTTTGGCCTCAACTACATTCTGTGGTTGTGAATTCCACACATTCACCACGCTCTGGGCGAAGAAATTTCTCTTCACCTCAGTCCTAAAAGGTTTACCCCTTATCCTCAAATATGACCCCTTGTTCTGGACTCCCCCACCATCGGGAACATTCTTTCTGAATCTACCCAGTCTAACCCTGTTAGAATTTTGTACGTTTTTATGTGATCCCCTCTCACTCATCTAAACTCCAATGATTATAATTCTAACTGACTTGTTCTCTCCTCATTTGACAGACCTGCCATCCCAGGAATCAGCCTGGTAAACATTTGCTGCACTCCCTCTATAGCAAAGATGTCCTTCCTCAGATAAGGACACCAAAACTACACACCATACTCCAGGTGTGGTCTCACCAAAGTCCTATACAATTGCAGTAAAACATCCCTATCCCGATACTCAAATGCTCTCGCTATGAAGTCAACATACCATTTGCCTTCTTTACTGCCTGCTGTACCTGCGCACTTAGTTTCAATGCAGGCAAGACCTACATTTGTTGCTCATTCCTAATTGTCCTTCAGAAGGTGGTGGTGAGCCACCTTCTTGAACTGCTGCAGTCCATCTAGTGCAATGCACTCACGGTGCTGTTAGGGAGGGAGTTTCAGATTTTTATCCTGTGATAATGAAGGAATGTCGGATGCAAAATATTCCATGGAGCTTTTGGGAGAGGAAGAGCTCAGGAGGGCTCTTCAGTGTCCTGGCCAATATTTATCCCGCAACTGATGACACTAAAATTAGATTCTCTGACCATTATCACATTGCTTTTTGTGAAACCTTTCTACGTGCAAAGTGACTGTCCATTTCCTAGCATTGCAACATTGACTGCACTTCAAAAAGTAACCTTGGCTGTAAAGCACTTGGAAGTGTCGTAAGATCATGAAAGGCGCTATATAAATGCATGTTTTCTCTTACTTGTAAGTAAAAGGAATAGTTTCTCTTTCGTTTTGATCAAACATAACACTATGGTGGAGCAAGAATCATAGAACATGGACATCATAGCAAGGCCACCATCTTTGTCAAGGCAATATTCAAAAGACGTTAGAAAAAGTCAAAAAACAAAGGTCGGGATTTTCCATTCTCGCTGAAGTCAATGGGCTGGGCTGGAAAATCCTGGGCAAAATCTTTTTGTGATTATTTGACAGTCAACAAAAGGCATTGGGAAGTTTTTGCCAACTGATCAGACACATTTGGCCATAAGTTGCACAAATAATTATGGCTTGCATATATCACAGGCTCTTGAAGGTTTCTTTTCAATTCATTCAGCCACATCGCTCTTTCTCTCTCTCAAATGTCACAGGTGAGGCCGCGCGTGGAATACTGGGGAGAAAACCAGCAGTCTAGTGATTGTTTTGCACGTTGGTCAGAGGCCTGAACCTAAGATGGCTAAGCACCTGGTTACATGAAAGTAGCAAGCTGTGAGCACTATTGCAGCCTTGGCTCCACACAAAATAAACTTCCTGAAGTAAAAGTTTATTTATTAGTACATAAGTAGGCTTACATTAACACTGCAATGAAGTTACTGTGAAAGTCCCCTTGTTGCCACACTCTGGCGCCTGTTTGGGTAACACTGAGGGAGAATATAGCATGGCCAATGCACCTAAGCTGCACATCTTTTGGACTGTGGGAGGAAACGGGAGCAACTGGAGGAAACCCACGCAGACACGGGGAGAATGTGCAAACTCCACACAGACAGTGGCCTAAGCTGTGTATTGAACCTGGGTCCCTGGTGCTGTGAGGCAGCAGTGCTAACCACTGTGCCACCGTGCTGCCCAAAAGCCTGATGGATTTTTTTTGGGAAGCCCCTTTGAAAACTCATTGGTGAGGCTGTTCAAGACCTGCTGGATATAGGCCAAGCTCTGCACGCAGCAAACTTCACTAACATCCTTTAGGGAAGGAAATCTACCGTCCTTACCTGGCCTACATGTGAGTCTAAACCCCAGCAACGTGATTGGCTCCGAACTGCCTCAGTTAGGGAAGACAGCACAGTGTGTGTACCTGCACCATATGGACTGCAGCGGTTCAAGAAGGCAGCTCACAACCATGATTTCAAGGGCAGTTAGGGATAGACGATAAAAATGCTGGCTGAGCCAGTGACACTGTCGTCCCATGAAAGAGAAAAAAAAGTTACATCCAAATCAAGAAATGGGGAACTAGAGCTAATGTGGGATCCTGGTTTATACAACGGCCTTATGTTTGTTTCAAACAGCTAGGTGGCTTGCTGTAATGTTACATTATGAGCGGCACGGTGGCACAGTGGTTAGCACTGCTGCCTCACATCGCCAGGGATCCGGGTTCGATTCCCGGCTTGGGTCACTGTCTGTGCGGAGTTTGCACATTCTCCCCGTGTCTGTGTGGGTTTCCTCCGGGTGCTCCGGTTTCCTCCCACTCTCCAAAAATGTTCAAGTTAGGTGGATTGGCCATGCTAAAGTTGCCTGTTAGTGTCAGAGGGATTAGCAGGGCAAATACCTCGAGTTACGACGATTGGGTGAGATCATTGTTGGTGCAGGCTTGATGGGCCAAATGACCTTCTTCTGCACTGTAGGGATTCTATGGTAAAGATGCACTTGCACTTTCACAGACTTTATTAGTGGATACAAAAGATATTTATCAATAAGAATCGTACAGCAGCTTCATGGGCTGTAGCTAGCTCCCAGAATGCCTCTACCCAAGAGCCTCTCTCACCATGGGGTGATTCTGATTGGTCACCCAGGCCAGGTGACCTTTAGTGTTGCCCTTAAAGGGACAGTAGCCACACTTGCACACTGACAGGACTGCCTGCTGGGTATCATTCCGGTGGTCCTCAGTTTGCAAGTCTTGCTTTCCAGGCTGTGAGTTGACCTCCTGCCCTGTTGTCTCCAGTTCAGTCGCAGCAAGGTCACTTCAGGATAAAACGGCCAACCTGCTCACTGTTCAACAGTTGTCAGTGTTTGTCCACCGGGGAGCAGAAGAGCAAAAAAACATGTTGTATCCAATTGTTACACATTTATGATATGCTGAGTATAAATCTTTGAGAAGAAGGTGTTTTCCACAAGGGAGAAAAGGCGAATACAAAGGATGAAAAAGATCAGAAGAAGGAACTGTCATCAAAAAAGGCTCCTTTCCTTCCAATGGCTTCATATGTTGTCAACTGTCTTTTATCCCCCTGTTTGACACATCCAGAGTGCAGATGGCCTCACAAGATCTTCTCCTTGCTATTTTCCTAAGGAGAGAGCAATATCCAGCCTCAAGCCAGATCTTTTATCTCTCATGGCAGCTCGATCATCAGCCTGGCTGTGACTTTGTACAGAATGACATCATCCACCTGCTTTACTGCAGCTTTCTCACTGTCATCAACCAACGAGAGTCCATTCCCCTTCTTTTCCCCTTCAGGGAAAACACCTGTTGAACAATGAACGTGTTGGCCTTTTTATCCTGTCGGTGTGCAAGTGCGGTCACTGTCCCTTTAAGGCAACACAAAAGAGTAAAGGTCACCTGGCCTGGGTGACCAATCAGAGTGTGGAGTCACTCCCTTCTGTACATCTTTTCCCCAGCACCTTCCAGTTAATTGTTAATAGTTTCTTACCGTCCACATTAGCGGCACGGTGGCACAGCGGTTAGCACTGCTGCCTCACAGCGCCAGGGACCCGGGTTCGATTCCCGGCTTGGGTCACTGTCTGTGCAGAGTCTGCATGTTCTCCTCATGTCTGCGTGGGTTTCCTCCAGGTGCTCCGATTTCCTCCCACAATCCGAAAGACGTGCTGGTTAGGTGCATTGGCCATGCTAAATTCTCCCTCAGTGTACCCGAACAGGCTCCGGAGTGTGGCGACTAGGGGATTTTCACAGTAACTTCATTGCAGTGTTAATGTAAGCCTACCTATGATACTGATAAATAAACTTTAGCCTGGGTGGTGATGCTGTATATGTGTTACATGTTGAGGAGTATTGTATCTGTGTCTCACTCGGGCTGCACCTTTCCATGCTGAGGAAGTCTCATGAACTGATTTGATAGCGAAGGTTATTGCCTTTGTCTACAGCTGGTTCAGGACTGCAAGGCTTTTAACTCCCAGGAGGTGAGTTCGCCTGGGACTGCAGACAATCAGCCTGTGATATTCCAGCCATTGACTGCTGCGTGAGACAGTGAGTAAGAAAGAATTAGAGACTACTGATGTGGAGATGATGAAAGGTAGGCAATTTGTGAAGAAGTCAAGGACAGCACAGGAACTAAAGCTCCATTTAGTTGATGTCGAAGCAGAGGTGACGTTAGACTGGATGTCATCAAGTAGCCCTGTTCGGCAATCTAGGGCAGCAGTGGGTCGCAGCCTGGGTCAATTGTACACACGGCTCTATTGGGCCAAATGCGGGCAATTGAGATAGCTTAATGGTTAAAAATTGGGCGGCATGGACAAGTTGGGCCGAAGGGCCTGCTACCATGCTGTAAACCTCTACGACTCTATGGCACTCAGAACAGCAGTGGGAAAGGACAGAATGCAGTTAGAATGCTGTCAAGGTAAAGTGACAGTGGCTGGAATTTTATCGTCCCGCCCACCTCGGGAATCGGAGCGGGTGGGGGGCGAACAATAGGAAGGTCTGTTGTCCTCAGGCGGGATTCTATGGTTTCAGGACCAGCGAGGCCGTAAAATCCCACTTACTGAGTTACAACCAGGTCACAGCCAAATCAGCCATGATCTTATTAAATGGCCGAGCAGGCCTGAAGGGCCAGGTGGCCTACTCCTGCTCCTAAATTGTATGTTGGTTTGTTATTATGTATGGGGAGCAAGTTGCTGCCTTGAGTATATGTGTTATAACTCCCACAAGGTCCATGGGGAATCACTGATTGGTCTCCCTGCGGGGCTCCTTGAGAATGAGTTCCCCTGGTAACAGGCAGTGGCTTTCCCAGCTGGAACTCATTACCTGAACCTTTTATAAGGCAGGTCCAGGACTGGGCCTGCTGAACTGTAGTCCCAGGCAGGGACTAGCGTGTGTACACCATGGTAGTAGTTTTACATTGCATTCTGTGATAAACTATGTTCCTTTCCAAACGGGCTTCCTGAGTCATGGCATTAAGTAATTTCTTAACTATGTCAGGGGTTGTGGGTTTTAACAGGAAGAAAGCAATATAGTTTCCACACATGAATTCAAAGTAACAACAGCAGATTTATTGAAGAGCTGTTCTTGCTACTATACAGGATACAAAATGGAAAGTAAAACAGCAGCTTCTGCAAACACCCTTTTGGCATCACCATCAGATCATGTGATCAGCTCTTAAAGCAATCTGCAACCCTCTTAAATATATAACAGTATACATGTTGCAAAGTGTAGCCTGTCAAATTGTTATGGACTCTCTGCTGGCCAATGCAAATCTCTCAGCGAAGCTTGCAACTCATTGCTTATCATGCATGGCAAGCCTCCACTTTCTCAGAAAACTAAGGAAATTTGGCATGTCAGCTACGACTCTCACCAACTGTAACAGATGCACTATAGAAAGCATTCTTTCTGGTCGTATCACAGCTTGGTATGGCTCCTGCTCTGCCCAAGACTGCAAGAAACTACAGAAGGTCATGAATGTAGCCCAATCCATCACGCAAACCAGCCTCCCATCCATTGACGCTGTCTACACTTCCCACTGCCTCAGAAAAGCAGCCAGCATAATTAAGGACCCCACACACACCCGACATTCTCTCTTCCACCTTCTTCTGTTGGGAAAAAGATACAAAAATCTGAGGTCACGCACCAACCAACTCAAGAACAGCTTCTTCCCTGCTGCTGTTAGACTTTTGAATGGACTTACCTTGCATTAAGTTGATCTTTCTCTACACCCTAGCTATGATTGTAACACTATATTCTGCACTCTCTCGTTTCTTCTCTATGAATGGTATGTTTTGTCTGTATAGCGCGCAAGAAACTATACTTTTCACTGTATGTTAATACATGTGACAATAATAAATCAAATCAAAACTGCAACTTACAACGAAATATGTTCTCTCATGGATCCCTTAAAAGTGATTTGCACAATGGTTCATTCTAAATTAACCTAGCTGGACTCCTATATGAATCCTCCTTTATATGCATTTGAAATTCATATTGCTTGCAGAATCGCTTGGTGAAAAACAGGATGAAGTAGATGTACATATGAGGGGACTCCATCCTATCATTCTGTCTCTCTTGCTATCTTACTCATTCACTCCCTCGATTGCTCATTTGTTAACCGAAGGTATTCAATCATAAAGCCATCAGTCACCGTATTTCTTTTTGTTCATGAGACGTGGACATTGCTGGCAAGGCCAGCCGTTTTCTTTAACCTATCCTTAACTGCCTTTGAAAAGGTGGTAGTGGTACAACTTCTTGAACTACTGCATGTCTACATGGTGGAGGTACACCCACAGTGCTGCCGGGGAAGACGTTTGCTCCAGTGATTGGAACATTAATATAATTCCAAGTCAGGACGGTGCGTGGCTTGGAGGGGAACTTGCAGGTGACTTTGTCCCCATCCTCCTGCTACCTTTGTTCTTCTAGGTGGTAGCGATCGCGGGGTTGAAAGGTGCTGTCGAGCATATTGCAGTGGTGCACCTTGTAGAGGGGACTCATTGCTGGCAAAGGACAAACAAAGAACAAAGAAAATTACAGCACAGGAACTGGCCCTTCGGCCCTCCAAGCCTGCACCGACCATGCTGCCCGACTTAACTAAAACATCCGACCCTTCCAGGGACCATATCCCTCTATTCCCTCTGTGCCTCTGTGCACGAAACACAGAAAGCTAGCACACAGGTGCAGCAGGTAACGAGGAAGGCTAATGGAATATTGGCCCTTATTTCAAGCAGTTTGGAATATAAGAATAGGGAAGTCTTGTTACAACTACACAAAGTACCGGTGAGACCATATCTGGAATACTGAGAGCAGTTTTGATCCCTTATTTAAGAAAATATATTACTTAATTGGAGGCAGTTCAGGGAACATTCACTCAGATGATCCCGGTTTGGAGGGATTATCTTATGAGGAAACGTTAAACAGGTTGGGATGCTACTCATTGGAATTTAGAAGAATGAGAGATGATCTCATTGAAACATATCAGATTCTTAAGGGGCTTGACAGGGTAAATGCTGAGAGGATGTTTCCACTCATGGGAGAGTCTAGGACCAGAGGGCAGTGTTTCAGAATAAAGGAGTGCTAATTAAAGACCGCAATGAGGAGGGTTGTGAGTCTCTCGAACTCCTTGCCACAGAGAGCTGTGGGGTCAGAGTCCTTGCGTATATTTAACACTGAGATCAGTAAGGGAATCAAGGGTTATGGGGAAAGAGCAGGAAAGTGGACGTGAGGAATGTCAGATCTGTCATGATCTATTGAATGGCAGAGCAGGCTCGAGGGGCTGAATGGCCTATTCCTGTTCCTATTTCTTATGTTCTTATGTGGCAAGTTGAAGAGCCCATGCTACATTTTTCAACATCAGAAACAAAATCTCAGGTCAAAACCAATCTTGTTCCTTTCTTTCCTGTAGGTTTGTAGTAAATGAGAGTTTCTTGCCTTCTGAGACTGTCATGCGTGTATTTTTTTCAATCCTATGACTGTTTCTAAGTGCCTTCCCAGTAGAAGTGAGTGAGTGAAGGGCAAACCTGTTCTTTAGAAGTGCACATATTGCAGACTGACTGTTCCCCCGGGACAGTAAAATCTGAACAGAAAAATATTTATGATGCTTTCAAAAATAGCTTGAATGCTAGAAATGTCATCTTTGCAACAACATGCGGTGAAACTAGCCCGTCGGAACAGCTATGGGGTGAATTTTCCCGTTCCTCCCGTCCCGGGATCACAGCAGGTGGGGAGCGCAGACCATGGAAAAGTCTGTTGACCTAGAGTGGGATTTTCCAGCTTTGGGGCGAGCGTGACCAGAAAATCCCAGTCAGAGACGGTCAGAGTTCCACTATCGACAAGGTGCTAATCAGGGGCATGATGGAATACGTTCCACTTGCCCGGCTGAATGCAACTCCAACAACACTCAAGATGCTTTTCATCATCCGGGACAGAGCAGATCATTTGATAGGCACCCCATCCACCACTTTAAACATTCACCACCACCAGTGCATACTGAATAGTCAGAAGCTTTTTCCCAGGGTAGAAGAGTCAATTATTAGGGGGCACAGGTTTCAGGTGCGAGGGGCAAGGTTTAAAGAAGATGTACGAGGCAAGTTTTTTTACACAGAGAGTAGTGGGTACCTGGAACTCGTTGCTGGGGGAAGTAGTGGAAGCAGATACGATTGTGACTTTTAAGGGGCGTCTTGACAAATACATGAATAGGATGAGAATAGAGGGATCCCATCCCCGGAGGGGTTGAGGATTTTAGTTCAGACGGGCTGCATTGTTGGTGCAGGCTTGGAGGGCTGAAGGGCCTGTTCCTGTGTGGCAATTTTCCTTGTTCTTTGTTCTTTGTCCCTTTGTGTTGCAGCTTTCTGCAGTTTTTCTCCATTTAAATAATACTCTGTTCTTTTGTTCTTCCTTCTAAAATGAACAACTTCACAATTTCCAAAATCATACTCCATTTGCAAACGTTTTGCCCACTTACTGAACCTATCAGTACCACCAGTGACAGAGAAGGCAATTGCCAAAGATTTTCTTTTTGATTACAATTTAGTTATCCTTGCTAAAAGTGTGCATGTTAAATTGGGTCCATTAAATTGGGTTCTCTTCACATTCAAATATTCTGTCCTTGCTTCCTGTTAATGATCACATTTAGATTCAGCCCACATGGCTAACCAGTATTGAAGAACATAAGACATAGGAACAGGATTTGATTTGATTTATTATTGTCACATGTATTAGTGTAAAGTGAAAAGTATTGTTTCTTTTGCGCTATACAGACAAAGCATACTGTTCATAGAGAAGGAAAGGAGAGGGTGCAGAATGTAGTGATACAGTCATAGCTAGGGTATAGAGAAAGATCAACTTAATACAAGGAGGGTCCATTCAAAAGCCTGATGGCAGCAGGGAAGAAGCTGTTCTTGAGTCAGTTGGTATGTGTTGTCAGACTTTTGCATCTTTTTCCTGACGGAAGAAGATGGAAGAGAGTATGTCGAGAGTACGTGGGGTCCTTGATTATGTTGGCTTATTTTCTGAGGCAGAGGTAAGTGCAGACGGAGTCAATGGATGGGAGGCTGGTTTGAGTTATGGACTGGGCTTCGTTCATGACCCTTTGTAGTTTCTTGCAGTCTTGGTCAGAACAGGAGCCATACAGAGTAGACCATACCGTCCTTGGAGCCTGCTCCTCCATTCAATACAATCATGGCTGATCTCCAACCTCACCTCCATTTCCCTGCCTGCTCCCCATATCCCTTGAGAGACCAAAAGCCTGTCTACTTTAGCCTGAAACATGGTCAACACTGGAACATCCACAGCCCTCTGAGTAGAGAATTCCAAAGATTCGCAGTCCTTTGGGTGAAGAAATTTCTCTTCATCTCAGTACCAAATGATTGTTCCTTATCCTTAGACTGTGTCCAAGTGTTCTAGATGGGTAGTGGTTAGCACTGATGCCTCACAGTACCAGGGACCCAGGTTCAATTCCAGCCTTGGGTGACAGTCTGCACGGAGCTTGCACATTCTCCCCGTATCTGCGTGGGTTTCCTACAGGTGCTCCGGTTTCCTCCCACAGTCCAAAAATGTGCAGGTTAGGTGGATTGGCCATGGGTTATAGGGTTATAGGGTAAGGGTGGAGAATTGGGCTTAGGTACGTTGCTCTTTCGGAGGGTTGGGCAGGCTCGATGGGCTGAATGGCCTCTTCTGTACTGTGGGGGCGCTATGATTCCATGATTCTATGAGATTCCCCATTCAGGGGAACAACCTAACGGTGTCTACTCTATCAAGCCTTGTCAGAATCTTATGTATGTCAATGAGACATTGAAGAAAATCTTGAGAGATAGACTGTATTGTCTGGACATTAATGTCCTGTTATGTTTTTCAAGTTTGTTTACCACATTTATTCTCGGTATTTTTAAATAATTTTGTGTGTTGCCACTCACTGCTTACATCCTCAAAAGTGTTTTCTCTTGTCCTGATATCTTTGTAGTAATAATGTGCTTCCAGTACCTTTACTACTTCTGTACATTATTCAGCTCACCACCACCTTCTCAGGGACAACTGGAATGGGCAATAAGTGCTAACCTAGCCAGTGACGCCTTTGTCCCACGAATGAATTAGGAAAAAAGATGAGGGGTGAAGTTTGGAGGGCCTTTGAGGTTGTATTTTAACTGGGACAGAGTACCAGGAATGAAGGCGCCACCTTTGTGGGAACTTTCTCCAGAGGCGGGTGGGTCAAGTCAGGAATTTTCCCAAATCCTGCCACCCACTTCGAGGACGAAAATTCCGGCCACGACTAAAGGCTACATAGGTTTGGGTAAATTTAGCGAGTTTTTGTTTACATTCGACAGCCATTTTCTGTTGTCAGCCGTAAGTTCAAACCAAGAGAGAAGCAGTTGAAGAACAGAAGCCAAAGGAAAATGGTACATTTCAAGAAAGGGAATTTCAAGATTTGTAGAAGATCTTTTATTCATCCAAAAGGAAAATGTTTTATTCAAGAGACTGCTGATGTGCAAATGAGCAGACAACTTATGAAATATTAGACTGCAATTAAAGCTGGATGATATAGCTATCTTTTACCTGAGCTCTCTCCTGATTACACAATGACTGAACTTGTGACAGAGCGACTGTCAGAGAATTACTGAATGCAACAAAGAGCACAGAAGGAGGACATTACCGAACTGCCAGAGTGACAATCTGCCGGGATATTTCCTACTCTTAGAAAGCGGGATAGTTAATCTTATTTTGCAGCTAAATAACGCAACGCTAATTTCAGTTCCTGTCGGGTGGAGTTTGTTCTAGACGATAGGATTTCTTCAGCCTTGCTGGCAGTGACACGGTAGCACAGTGGTTAGCACTGCTGCCTCATAGCTCCAGGGACCTGGGTTCGATTCCCAGCTGGGGTCACTGTCTGTGCGGAGTCTGCATGTTCTCCCTGTGTCTGCCCAAAGGTGTGCAGGTTAGGTGGATTCATCATGCTTAATGGCTCCTTAGATTCCCAAGATGTGTAGGTTGGGAGGAATTAGTGGGGTAAATACGTGAGGTTACGGGGATAGGGCCTGTGTGTGGGATGCTCTATTGGAGAGTCGGTGCAGACTTGATGGGCCGAATGGCCTCCTTCTTCACTGTAGGGATTCTGTGAGAACTCTGGCCAATCAAGACTCAACTTCAATAACACTTCTTTTTCACACCTGAGGTGATTTGATGGCCACTTAATGATGAAAGTCATGGCAAGAAGTTTAAATTTAGTTCTGAATATCAGAAAATAAATTAATCATTGCATTGGAATGTGCACACATGGTGGCACAATGGTTAGCACTGCTGCCTCACAGTGCCAGAGACCCAGGTTCAATTCCCGGCTTTGATTTGATTTGATTTATTATTGTCACATGTATTAACATACAGTGAAAAGTATTGTTTTTTGCGCGCTATACAGACAAAGCATACCATTCATAGAGAAGGAAAGGAGACAGTGCAGAATGTAGTGTTAGAGTCATAGCTAGGGTGTAGAGAAAGATCAACTTAATGCAAGGTAGATCCATTCAAAGGTCTGATGGTAGCAGGGAAGACGCTGTTCTTGAGTCGGTTGGTACGTGACCTCAGACTTTTATATCTTTCTCCCTGACCGAAGAAGGTGGAAGAGAGAATTGACGGAGTGCGTGGATCCCTTAATTATGCTGGCTGCTTTGCTGAGGCAGCGGGAAGTGTAGACAGTGTCAGTGGATGGGAAGCTGGTTTGCGTGATGGATTGGGCTACATTCATGACACTTTGTAGTTCCTTGCGGTCTTGGGCAGAGCAGGAGCCATACCAAGCTGTGATACAACCACAAAGAATGCTTTCTAAGCTGCATCTGTACAAGTTGGTGAGAGTCATAGCTGACATGCCAAATTTCCTTAGCCTTCTGAGAAAGTAGAGGCGTTGGTGGGCTTTCTTAACTCTAATGTTGGCATGGGGGGGACCAGGACAGGTTGTTGGTGATCTGGACACCTAAAAACGAAGCTTTCGTTCATTTCTACTTCATCCCCATTGATGTAGACAGGGGCATGTTCTCCACTATGCTTCCTGAAGTCGATGACAATCTTCTCCATTTTGTTTACATTGAGGCAGAGATTGGGTCACTGTCTGTGTGGAGGCTGCATATTCTCCGCATGTCTGCATGGGTTTCCTCCAGGTGCTCCGGTTTCCTCCCACAGTCTGAAAGACGTGCTGGTTGGGTGCATTAGCCATGCTAAATTCTCCTTCAGTGTACCCGAACAGGTGCCGGAGTGTGGCGACTAGGGGATTTTCAGTTTGATTAAGAAACATAGTAACTTTTAGGAACAAGGGAACGGGGACAGTCTAGTCAACCCCTTCAGGTTGTTCTGCCATTCAAGTAGATCATGGCTCATCTGTGACCTAATTCCATATATCGTGTTTGCCCCTGGTCGCTGGACACAAGTCTGTGTCGGTTACATGGATCCAGCAGAGTAGTTACACTCATACCAAGCACTGGGGGAGACCATGGTCTGTGAAATAACCATTCAACACTGTTCTATACTTGTTGTGTCTTACCCAATTTCAAATCACGGCTGCCACTGACTCTTTAATCTAATGTGTTTATAGTCCTGTTGGTCATGAGTGACATTTTATGAGATAATTATAGAAAGTTCCACAGTTGCATCAATTACACTAGCGTGTCATTTCTACCCATTATTTAACATATTGGAAATCATAGAATCCTTAGAATGCAGAAGGAGGCCATTCAGCCTATCGAGCCTGCACTGACAACAATCCAACCCAAGCCCGTAACCCAACATAGTTACCCTGCTAGTCCCTCTGATACTAAGGGGCAATTTAGCATGGCCAATTAACCTAACCCACACATCTTTGAGCATGGAAGGAAACCGGCGCACCCGGAGGAAACCCACGCAGAGACGGGGAGAACGTGCAAACTCCACACAGACAGTGACCCAAGCCGGGAATCGAACCCAAGCCTCTGGCGCTGTGAAGCAGCAGCGCTAACCACTGTGCCACCGTGCTTGCACCATTTAATCGAAGAACTCAAATCAGGTTTGCCAGAAGTGACACAAACGCTTCTGAAGGTTAAGGCATTAATTGCATTCTCTTTGGAGTTTTAATCCAGGTACATCCCCGCACATCACGGGTTAAACATTTAAAGGGCTTGTTTGTGCTACTTTGTTGTAGTGTTGGTGGTAAGATAAAGATCAGCTTAACCTTTCTGAACAATTTGTTGAGAACTTCATTATAAATTATAACCACCTGAGCCCAACACTTGAAACGTCATGGGAGACTTTGAAGATGGGCTCTTCATCATACTTCATCATAATCTGCAATACAAATAAGCGATTTTTTGCAGCTTGCATATTAAAAAACAGGTGATAGATAGGAATATCCCACGAGATGTTCCACTAATATGTCCATCTAATGCAGCACTCTATGCGAGTGCAGTGTGTGTTATAGTGCACACAGTGCTCTGACCAATCCTTTTTCTATTATATCCAGCCTTTACAAACAGCTGTCATTTAGCATTCCCTGTAATTTACATGAAAGCACACTGTCCAATCTTTTAATTAGCTTTATTGATGAGCCTTTATTAAATTGGCTGAGTGCTGGATCTTTTTTGATTTGGTTTGTTTTATTCTTGTCACATGTATTAGCATGCAGTGAAAAGTATTGTTTCTTGCGTGTTATACAGACAAAGCATACTGTTCATAGAGTACACAGGGGAGAAGGAAAGGAGAGGGCGCCGAATGTCGTGTCACAGTCATAGTTAGGGTGTAGAAAAAGAACATAAGAACTAGGAGCAGGAGTAGGCCATCTGGCCCCTCGAGCCTGCTCCACCATTCAATAAGATCATGGCTGATCTTTTTGTGGACTCAGCTCCACTTACCCGCCTGTTCACCATAACTAGCTAAGATCAAGATAATATAAGGTAGGTCCATTCAAAAGTCTGATGGCAGCAGGGAAGAAACTGTCCTTGAGTCGGTTGGTACGTGATCTCAGATTTTTGTATCTTTTTCCCGGTGGAAGAAGGTGGAAGAGAGAATGTCTGGGGTGTGTGGGGTCCTTAATTATGCTGGCTGCTTTTCCGAGGCAGCGGGAAGTGTAGACAGAGTCAATGGAAGGGAGGCTGGTTTGCGTGATGGATTGGGCTTCGTTCTACCCTTAGGAGTTTCTCGCGGTCTTGGGGAAAATATTCTGCAGCAATTCCCCCCTCACTCCAGGTAAATCAACTGGAAATATGTTGGATTGTCATTAAAAACCCACCAAAGGTTCTTTTGGGAAAGAAATTAATCATCCATTCCAGAGTCACAGAAGCATAAAATTGTTATGATTCAGAAGAAGGCCATTCAGCCCATTGTGTCTGTACTTGCTCTCCAAGCAGGCTTCATGACCTTGTGCCATTCCCCTGCCTTTTCCCCCTAACCCTGAACATTGTTTCTATTCAAATAATCATCAAATGTCCTCTTGAATACTTCAATTGAGTTGCCTCCACCACACTTCCAAACAGAGCATCCCAGACTCCAACCACTCGTTGTGTGGTAACATTTTTTCTCTCACATCATGGGTCATATGTGACTACAATCCCACACCGATGTGGTTGGAGCTTAAACCTCCTCTGAACTGGCTTAGCAAACCATCGAGTTGTATGCAGTCACAGGGTAGGACAACAAAAATAAAACCAGACTGATCACTCATAGAATCATAGAATCTCTACTGTGCAGAAGAGGCCATTCGGCCCGTCAGGTCTGCACCGGCTCTCTGACAGATTAATTTACCAGGCCCTCTCACCTGCCCTATCTCTGTAACCCACCCACATTTCCCATGGTTAATCCATCTAACCTACATATCTTGGGACACTAAGGGTCGATTTAGCATGCTCCATCCACCTAATCTGCACATCTTTAACCTGGCTTTGTGTGCCCATCTTTGGTGTGTTGGAGGAGACTGAAGAACCCAGAGGAAACCCATGCAGAAATGTGGAGAATGTGCAAACTCCACACAGGCAGTCACCCAAGACCCAAATCGAACCCAGGTCCCTGGCGCTGTGAGGCAGCAGTGCTAACCACTGTGCCACTGTGCCACCGTGCCGCACCCCGTGCTGCCGCAACAAAGGCATCAATTCAGGATTGGACAAAGGCTCATCCAGGCCAATTAACCCTCCAAAGTCTTCTTTATCTCTGCATTAGGTTCTAATCATTGGGAAAATGGCCCAACACTCTCACAGGACCATGTCTCTGAGTCACACTAAGAAGTTTAACAGCACCAGGTTAAAGTCCAACAGGTTTATTTGGTAGCAAAAGCCACACAAGCTTTCGGAGCTCCAAGCCCCTTCTTCAGGTGAGGTTGTCAATCAAAACCTTGTCAACCTTGTCAATCAAAAATCAGGGGCTTGGAGCTCCGAAAGCTTGTGTGGCTTTTGCTACCAAATAAACATGTTGGACTTTAACCTGGTGTTGTTAAACTTCTTACTGTGTTTACCCCAGTCCAACGCCGGCATCTCCACATCTGAGTCACACCACAGCCTCCATTGTCATCAACCCTGGGTATCTTCTGTTCCAATGACAGGAAGGTTCATCAAGCACTGAAGTATACAATAAGAATATGAGAAATAGGACGAGGCCATTTGGCCCTTCAATGCAATCATGCCTGATCTGATTGCAGCCTTAGCTACACCTTCCTGCCTGCCCTCCATAACCCTGGGCTTACTTGTCAATCAATAATCTGTCTGAACATATTCAATGATCCAGCCGCAATGCTCACTGGGGTCCTCTTAAATGGGTGAACCCTTTTTTTCATAAACTCCCTACATTGCAAAAGGAGATTCAGCCCATCGAGTCTTCACCAACCACAATCCCACCCAGACCCTTTTCCTGTAACCCCACATATATATTCTGCTAGTCCCCCTGACATTAGGGTCAATTTATCATATCCAATCAACCTAACCTGCACATCTTTGAACTGTGGGAGGAAACTGGAGCACTTGGAGGAAACCCACGCAGACACGGGGAGAATGTGCAAACTCCACACAGACAGTGACCCAAGCTGGGAATCGAACCTGGGTCCCTGGCACTGTGAAGCAGCAGTGCTAACCACTGTGCCACCATGCCACCCAGAAGCTACTCTTTAGTTCTCGATTCTTCCACAAGGGGAAATATCCTCTCAACATCTACCCTGTCAATATACCTTAGAATCTTAAGAGAAAAGAGCTGACGTTTCAAGTCCAGACGACCCTTTGTCAGCTTTGACAAAGGGTCATCTGGTCTCGAAATGTCAGCTCTTTTCTCTCCTGACAGATGCTGCCAGACCTGATGAGATTTTCCAGCATTTTCTCTTTTGGTTTCAGATTCCTTTATCGTGAGGGGGATAGAATATAAAAGCAGGGAGGTCTTGCTGCAACTGTACAAGGCACTGGTGAGGCCGCAACTGGAGTACTGTGTGCAGTTTTGGTCCCCTTATTTGCGAAAGGATATATTGGCCTTGGAGGGAGTGCAGAGAAGGTTCACCAGGTTGATACCGGAGATGAGGGGTGTAGCTTATGAGGAGAGATTAAACAGATTGGGTCTGTACTCGTTGGAGTTTAGAAGGATGAGGGGTGATCT
The DNA here is from genome assembly GCF_964213995.1 of Mustelus asterias. NCBI lineage: Eukaryota > Metazoa > Chordata > Chondrichthyes > Carcharhiniformes > Triakidae > Mustelus > Mustelus asterias. The sequence continues at coordinate 21,820,553 of NC_135802.1, read as the reverse complement.
TATAGAGACATATAAGATAATGAAGGGGCTGGATAGGGTAGAGGTGGAGAGATTCTTTCCACTTAGAAGGGAAACCAGAACTAGAGGGCACAGCCTCAAAATAAGGGGGGGCCGGTTCAGAACAGAGTTGAGGGGGAACTTCTTCTCTCAGAGGGTAGTGAATCTCTGGAATTCTCTGCCCATTGAAGTGGTGGAGGCTTCCTCGTTGAATATGTTTAAATCACGGGTAGATAGTTTTCTGATCGATTAGGGAATTAGGGGATATGGGGAGCAGGCGGGTAAGTGGAACTGATTGCTTCAGATCAGCCATGATCTTGTTGAATGGCGGGGCAGGCTCGAAGGGCCAGATGGCCTACTCCTGCTCCTATTTCTTATGTTCTTATGTTCTTATTCCAGCATCCACAGTAATTTGCTTTTATCCCTTAGAATCTTATCTGTTTCAATAAGATCACCTCTCATTTTTCTAAACTCCAATAAGTATTGGTCCAACTTGCTCAACCATTCCTCTTCAGACAACCTCTTCATCGCAGGAATCAACCTAGGAAGCACATTCCTCCTTATGTACTCTCGTGGTGGTATCATCAATGCTCAGTACAGCTGTAGCAGAACTTCCCTACTTTAATATTCCATCTCCCTTGCAATAAAAGGTAACATTCCATTCACCTTCCTAATTAATTGCTGTACCTAATATACTAACTTTTTGTGATTCATTTACAAAAGCGCCAAGATCCCTCTGTACTGCCGTCCTTACCTGGTCTGACCTACATGTGACTCCAGATCCACAGCAATGTGGTTGACTCTAACATGCCCTCAGGGATGGGCAATAAATGCAGGCCCAGTCAGAGATGCCCACATCCCATGATCAAATATAAAGAAAACATTCCCCGCTCTTTCTCCACTTAAATAATATTCTGCTTTTCTATTTTTCTTGTCAAAATGGACAACACTGCATTTTCCCGCCTGTCAAATTATTGCCCACTCATTTTTAACTTGTCTATGTCCCTTTAGAAACTCTGTGTCTTCCCGACAACTTGTGTTCCTACTTATCTTTGTGTTGTGAGCAAATTTGGCTACAACGCACTTGGTCCGTTCATCCCAGTTTAAAGTTCAACATTAAAGTTTATTTATTAGTGTCACAAGTAGGCTTACATTAATACTGCAATGAAGTTACTGTGAAAATCCCCTAGTTGCCACACTCCGATGCCTGTTCAGGTACACTGAGGGAGAATTTAGTATAGTCAATGCACCAAACCAGCACGTCTTTCGAGCTGTGGGAGGAAACCGGAGCACCCGGAGGAAACCCACTCAAAGGAGATTTTGCAGACTCCACACAGATAGCACAAAACATGACAGGACAGATGGTCTGAGGTATGTTTGCTTTAACACAAGGAGTGTGACAGGTAAGGTGGGTTGCACTTAAAGTTTGGATTACTATATGGAACTATGATGTTGTGGCAATTACGGAGACTTGGATGAAAGAAAGGCAGGACTGGCAGCTTAGCATTCCAGGATTTAGATGCTTCAGGCGAGATAGAGAGGGTGACAAAAGAGGTGGGGATGTTGCTTTACTGATTAGGGAGAATGTCACAGCTATACAGAGGGAGGACACCTTGGAGGGATCATGCAGTGAGGCCATATGGGTAGAACTCAGGAACAGGAGTGGTGCAATCACACTGTTGGGGTTCTGCTACAGGCCTCCCAACAGCCAGCGTGAAGTGGAGGAACTGATAAGTCAGCAGATTATGGGAAGATGTAAAAACAACACGCTTGTTGTGATGGGCGATTTTAACTTCCCCAACATAGACTGGGATTCCTTTAGTGCCAGGGGCTGGGACGGGCAGAGTTTGTTCAGTGTGTCCAAGAGTGCTTCTTGAGGCAATATGTAGATAGTCCAACTAGGGAAGGCGCTATCTTAGCCCTGGTTCTGGGAAACCAGCCCGGACAGGTGGGGGACCATTTTGGGAACACTGATCACAATTCTATAAGTTTCAAGATACTTGTAGAAAAGAACAGAAGTAGTTCCAGAGTGAAAGCACTAAACTGGGGGAAGGCTAACTACGACAGTATTAGGCAAGAGCTAGGGAATATAGACTGGGGGCAGCTGTTGAGGGTAAATCCATATCCAATGTGTGGGAATCTTTTAAAAGTCAGTTGTTAACAATTCAGGATGAGTATGTCCCTGTAAAATTGAAGGATAAAGATAGCAAGATTCAGGAACCCTGGATGACAAGAGAGATTGTGAGCTTAGTGAAAAAGAAGAAGGAGGCATACATAAACTTCAGGAAATTGAAAACAGATAAGGCTCTTGAGGAATATAAAGATAGCAGGAAAGACCTTAAACAGGGACTTAGGAGGGCAAAAAGAGGCCAAGAAATGTCCTTGGCAGGCAGGATTAAGGAGCACCTCAAGGCTTTTTATGTGTATATAAAGAACAAGAGGAAAATGTAGGTGGTCTGATTAGTAAATTTGCCGATGATACAAAAATTGGAGAAGTGGATAGTGAGGAGGATTGTTAGAGGATACAGCATGATATAAATCGACTGGAGACCTGGGCTAAAGATGGCTAAGTTTGACACATTTTTGATAGATGAGGGAGTCAAGGGTTATGCCGGTAGGTGGGGAGAAGGGGTGAAGACAGGACACGCCACAATAAGATCAGTGATGCTGATGATGGGCAGGATGACACATCAATGTCCTTTCCTGCTCTGGTTTTGTCTCAGTAAATTTGTTTTCCTTTACCTTCAATAGCAATGACGTGAACTTTTGTGAGGCATTCATTAGGCTCCACCTAAGAGCATAAGATCATAAGAACTAGGAGCAGGAGTAGGCCATCTGGCCCCTCCAACCTGCTCCGCCATTCAATAAGATCATGGCTGATCTTTTCGTGGACTCAGCTCCACTTACCCGCCCGCTCACCGTAACCCTTAATTCCTTTACTGTTCAAAAATTTATCTATCCTTGCCTTAAAAACATTCAATGAAGTCGCCTCAACTGCTTCACTGGGCAGGGAATTCCACAGATTCACAACCCTTTGTGTGAAGAAGTTCCTCATTAACTCAGTCCTAAATTTGCTCCCCCTTATTTTGAGGTCATGCCCCCTAGTTCAAGTTTCACCTGCCAATGGAAACAACCTCCCTGCTTCTATCTTATGTATTTCCTTCATAATCTTTTATGTTTCTATAAGATCTCCCCTCATTCTTCTGAATTCCAGTGAGCATAGCCCCAGTCTACTCAGTCTCTCCTCATAAGCCAACCCTCTCAACTCCGGAATCAACCTAATGAATCTCCCCTGCGCCCTCCAGTGCCAGTATACCCTTTCTCAAGTAAGGAGACCAAAACTGTACACAGTACTCCAGGTGTGGCCTCACCAGCACCAGCACCTTATACAGCTGCAAAATATAACCTCGCTGTTTTTAAACTCCATCCCTCTCGCAATGAAGGACAAAATTCCATTTGCCTTCTTAATTACCTGCTGCACCTGCAAACCAACTCCTTGAGATTCCTGCACAAGGACACCCAGGTCCCTCTGCACAGCAGCGCGCTGCAATTTTTTACCATTTAAATAATAGTCCATTTTGCTGTTATTCCTACCAAAATGGATGACCTCACATTTACCAACATTGTGCTCTATCTGCCAGACCCTCACCCACTCACCTATTACGTCCTGACTTTATCTGCTCTCCTCCAATTCCCACCTCTTACACATCAACGGTTTTCTTTGTTTCAACACTTCCAGGATTTTCTGTTCTTATGCCTAATAAACTTTAGAATTGAAATTTGTTCCTGAATGTCAGTGTGAGGGAGGTTCTGACCATTGAAGATGAATTGGATATTTTCACTATTTAAATTAATTCTCGGGATGTGGCAGCAGTGGAAAGGTTATTGCCCATCTCAAATTATTCGAGAAGATGATGCTGACCCTTCACTTCGAAAACTGCAGTCTGCATGAAGAAAGTATTCCCATAAGGCTGTCTGGAAAGGGAATTCCAGGATTTTCATCCAGCTATAATGAAGGCAGAGTTTCCAAGTCAAACATAGTCAGGAAAGAAGTTACTCAGGCTAAGAAATAGTTTGTTATATAACTTTTCCACTAATTGTATAGCTTGATCAAGCAGTTATTGTTAAAGCTCTGTGCCTTTGTCTGGCTACTTGAAGGAACAAAGTTGTAAATAAATTAAAAGGTTGAACACCCAAAAGCAACACAACACCATTGATCGTCAAGGAGAAGTTGTTAGATCCTCCCTTGTTGAACATGGACATTGTCTGGCACTTGTGTGGCCTTCATGTTTCTTGCCATTTAATTGCCCAAGCTGGCATGTCCAGGTGGACTTGCTCCAGTAGCCACAGCTTGTCCCATTCAGTTTCTCGTCAATGGTAACCCCAGGATACCTATGGAGAGTGTGTAAACGTGGAGTTCTGAATGGAACTAAACACTGTACTGTCATCGGCCAATATCTCCTCTTCTGACTTCCTCTTCAAGATAAAATCATTAAAGAAAAAGCCGCTGGTGGGACAAGACATGATGTGGAGATGCCGGCGTTGGACTGGGGTAAACACAGTAAGAAGTCTCACAACACCAGGTTAAAGTCCAACAGGTTTATTTTGTAGCAAAAGCCACTAGCTTTCGGAGCACTTGCTGCTCCTTCATCAGGTGAACCCGACGAAGGAGCAGCAAGCGCTCCGAAAGCTAGTGGCTTTTGTTACCAAATAAACCTGTTGGACTTTAACCTGGTGTTGTTAGACTTCTTACTGTGGACAAGACATACCCAGGGATGGTGATGGAGGAGTCAGTAATATTGTCATTCAGCTAACATTCAGTGAGTGTGAAAATGCCTGTTACTGGACAAATCTGTGGGTCAACTCTCCCAATTTTGGCACAAACCCCCAGATGTTGGTGAGGACTCAAGATCAGCTTCTGCCGTGCTGCTATCAGTCTTTTGAATGGACCTACCTTATGTTAAGCTGATCTTTCTCTACACCCTAGCTATGACTGTAACACTACATTCTACGCCCTCCTAGGGTGGCATGGTGCCAATGGTGAAGTATGCTGCCTCACAGCACCAGGTTCGATTACCAGCTTGGGTTACTGCCTGTGTGGACTCTGCACGTTCAGCCTGTGTCTGCGTGGGTTTCCTCCGGGTGCTCCGGTTTCCTCCTACAATCCAAGGATGTGCTGGCTAGGTGCATTGGCCACGCTAAATTCTCCCTCACCTGAACAGGTGCCAGAGTGTGGCGACGAGGGGATTTTCACAATAACTTCATAGCAGTGCTAATGTAAGCCTACTTGTGACACTAATAAATAAACTTTAAAAACTTTAAACTCCTTCCTTCTCCCCTATGTATTCTATGAACGATGTGTTTTGTCTGTACAGTGCGCAAGAAGTAATACTCACTGTATCCCAATGCATGCGGCAATAATAAATCAAATCAAATCAAAGTATAAAAAAGAGGACTTTTCAGGAATCGAGTTGGCAGGATGTGAATTTTGTCCTTTCTGGTAGCTAGGTCGATGCTGGGTGGCCTGTCTGCTTTTATTACAATTCTATCTTTCAGTAGAAATTTAATGTGGCTGGCTTATTAATTGAATTGAATTTAAATTCCCCCAGCCCCCATGGTGGGTTTTGAACCCATGTCACTGGAATATTTGTCTGGTTGGAAACAGAAATGACATTGCTGGACAGCGGAGGAAAATATATCCTGCGAAAGGCTATGATTGGAAATCAAAATAATTTGCTCTTGTTTTTAAGCGACATTCTGAAATATAATTTCCTTTACCTTCCAGAGCAATGAGGTGAACTGCTGTGAAGCATTCATTAGGTTCCACCCATTACGTCGCGACTTTATCATTGTGTGCCTTTGCTCGGTTGGAACTTCTATAATTACCAAGAACGAATAGTCAGGAAAGAAGTTACTCAGGCTAAGAAATAGCTTGTTACATAACTCCTCCAAATAATTGTAGCCATTTATCACACAATATCATTGAATTTGTGAGCTAGAGAGTGATGAGAGAAATACGTACTTTACCATTATTCTTTATATTCTGCTGACAATTACACTGTTGTACCCTGAATGAGGAAGACAGAAGCAAGTCTCCGATAGGGAGATTTTGACGTTTGCTGCATACTGAAGCCAGAGCAGTTGTGACCCTGAGGATATCTGATGATGCAATGAACAGTGACTCAGTGAATCCATCCTCCATATTGAAATTAATTCATATTCATTTTTTTTCTATTCATTCGTGGGACATGGGTGTCGCTGGCTGGCCAGCATTTATTGCCCAGTCCTAGTTGCCCTTGGAGGGCAGTTGAGAGTCAACCACATTGCTGTGGCTCTGGAGTCACATGTAGGCCAGACCGGGTAAGGACGGCAGATTTCCTTCCCTAAAGGACATTAGTGAACCGGATGGGTTTTTCTGACAATCAACAATGCTCATCAGTAGATATTTAATTCCAGATATTTTTTAAAATTGAATTCAAATTTCACCATCTGCCATAGCAGGATTAGAATTTAGGCCCCTAGAACATTAGCTGAGTTTCTGAAAGTTAAAGTTTATTTATTAGCCACAAATAAGGCTTACATTAACAATGCAGGTAGGTTACTGTGAAATTCCCCTAGTTGCCACACTTCGGCGCCTGTTCAGGTCAATGCATCTAACCAGCATGTCTTTCAGAATGTGGGAGGAAACCGGAGCACCCGGAGGAAATCCATGCAGACATGGGGAGAACATGCAAACTCGACACCGACAATGACCCAAGCTGGGAATTGAACCCGGGTCTCTGGCGCTGTGAAGCAACAGTGCTAACCACTGTGCCACCAAGTCGTCTACAGTCTAGCGAATGTAGTGTTATAGTCATAGCTAGGGTGCAGAGAAAGGTCAACTTAATGCAATGTGTGGGTTAGATTGATTGGCCATGCTAATAATGTCAGGGAGATTAGCAGGTTAAATATGTGGGGTTACAAGGATAGGGCCTGGGTGGGATTGTTGTTGGTGCAGGCTCAATGGGTTGACTGGCCTCCTTCTGCAAGGATTCTGTAAGGATTCTAAGGAGAGTCACCACTACCTTCTCAAGGGCAATTAGGGATGGCCAACAAATGCTGGCCTGGCCACGTCCTGTGAAAGAACAAAAATAAATTGCTCTCACATACCCAATACCTTGGCCTTGTTAATCTCATAGAATCATACAGCGCAAGAGAGGCCCTTCAGCCCATCAAGTCCACACTGACACATTAGAAACACCTGAACTCCCACCTAATCCCATCTGCCAGCACTTGGGCCATAGCCCTGAATGTTATGATGTGCCAAGTGCTCATCCAGGTACTTTTTAAAAGATGTGAGGCATCCCACCTCCACCACCCTCCCAGGCAGCACATTCCAGATCATCATCACCCTCTGGGTAAAAAAGCTTTTCCTCACACTCTCCCATCCCTCACTTTTAACTTGTGTCCCCTCGTGATTGTCCTTCAACTAAAGGGAAACACCTGTTTCTGATCCACCCTGTCCATGTCTCTCATAATCTTGAACACCTCGATCAGGTCGCCCCTCAGTCTTCGCGGCTCCAACAAAAACAACCCAAACCTACGCAACCTTTCTTCGTAACTTAAATGTTCCATCCCTGGCAGCATCCTGGTGAATCTCCTCTGCACCCCCTCCAGTGCAATCACATCCTTCCGATAATGTGATGATCAGAACTGCACACATTACTCTAGCTGTGGCCTTACCAAAAGTTCTATACAACCCCAACATGACTTCCCTGCTTTTGTAATCTATGCCTCATTTAATAAAAGCAAGAGTCCCAAATGCCTTTTTCACCATCCTACTAACATGCCCTTCTGCTTTCAGAGCTCTGTGGGCAAACACACCAAGGTCCCTTTGTTCCACAGGACTTCCTAGTGTCCTGCCATTCATTGAGTACTTTCTTGTCAAATTACTCCTTCCAAAGTGTATCAGCTCACACTTTTCAGGGTTAAATTTCATCGGCTCCTTATCTGCCCATTTGATCATTCCGTTTATATCTTCTTGTAGCCCAAGACATTCCGCCTCACTGTTAACCACCCATCCAATCTTTTTGTCATCCGCAAACTTACTAATCCTACCCCGCACATAGTCATCAATGCCATTTATATAAATGTCAAATAATAGTGGGCCCAATATAGATCCCTGTGGTATGGCACTAGACGCTGGTTTCCAGTGACTAAAGCAACCTTCTGCCATCACTCTCTGTTTCCTACAACTGAGCCAATTTTGAATCCACTTTATCAAATTAATCTGTATCCCATGTGAATTTACCTTCTTTACAAGTCTCCCATGTGGGACCTTGCCAAAGGCTTTGCTGAAATCCAAATAAACTACATCGACTGCACTACCCTCATCTACACACATGCTCGCCTCCTCAAAAAATTCAATCAAATTTGTTAGACATGACTTCCCTCTGACGAAGCCATGCTGACTATCCCTGGTCAAGCTTTGCCTCGCTAAGTGGAGATAGATGCTCTCCTTCAGATGTTTCTCTAATAGTTTCCCTACCACCGACGTGAGACTCACTGGTCTGCAGTTCCTTGGCTTATCTCTAAAACCCTTCTGAAATACTGGAACCACATTAGCTGTTCTCCTGTTGTCTGGAAGTCTTCCTCAAGGAAGACTCGCTATCTATTACCAGGGGAGAGACATCACTGTGGTGAGTGGCAATGCTGGAAGAGAAGTTGGCAAATACTTTCCACGGACCTTTTCACTTCTTATATCTCTCTCACTCTTTGCGGGGCTCCCATCATAATTTTGATTAATTAAATACATACAAAGGTAAAATTAAAAAGAAATAGTAAAAAGTAGAAAATATTATGGTTTCATTTGAGGGTTTTACTCATAGTTACCCCTGGCGCTTCACTCAATAGCTTAAACTCTCTCTTTATATTAATTGTAAGATGTCAAAGGCAATCAAATACAAAATGATTTTGAGTATTGTTGAAAAAAGGGAATTTATCGAAGCTTTTCATTTTGCACTCAACAAAACATGGTTGTTGTTCCCCCCATATTGTTATCCTCGCGATTGTCCTGATGAGTGCAAGATGAAAACCTTCGACAAATGGTAAATAAAGTCATTGTAAATGTATTTTTTCAGCAATGCTCTTTGCCACCACTTAATATTTGTTAGGCAAGGTCAGTATTTCATCAGGTATTGTAGAAAGCCTAATTCATCTGCTCACACCCACCTGCAGCAAGAATCGTCGTGGATGGGATGGAGAATTCGACAGACATGCAAGAAGTCCGCTGACCTCAGACCAAGAATTTCCGAGAGTGGGTATGAAAAATCCTGCCCCATGTCTATTCCTTCTAATTGTTTATTAAAAACCTTATTTGGCAGAGAAAACAGTAAAGAACGTCGTTTAACAATTGTTAGAAGGAGACGTGACGAAACACCTTGCTTCCATGATATATCATTGAACAGTGACTGACAACAGAAATAAGAATCTTTAAAACTGATACTGGGTTCAACCTTTATGTTTTATTATTTATCAGACAAAATGAGTTATGGTGCGTGTCTCTCTACTTCATCATGCATTGTTCTTTCCTGCAGGAAAATATTGCACAGAATGTGGGGCGGCACGGTGGCGCAGTGGTTAGCACTGCTGCCTCACAGCTCCGGGGACCTGGGTTCAATTCCCAGCTTGGGTCACTGTCTGTGTGGAGTCTGCACGTTCTCCCCGTGTCTGCGTGGGTTTCCTCCAGGTGCTTCGGTTTCCACCCACAGTGCAAAGATGCGCGGGTTAGGCGCATTGGCCATGTTAAATTGCCCCTTAGTGTCAGGGGGATTAGCAGGATAAATATGTGGGGTTACGGGGATAGGACCTGGGTGGGATTGTTGACGGTGGAGACCCAATGGGCCGAATGGCCTCCTTCTGCACTGTAGGGTTTCTATGATGATAATGCAGCAGGAAGTAGCAACCGCAGGAGGTTGAGCTTCTCTTGCCCATCTTCTCCTCTCTCAAGGAAGACTCGCTATCTGGGAGAGGCATCACTGTGGTGAGTGGCAATGCTGGAAGAGAAGTTGGCAAATACTTTCCACAAACGTTTTCACTTCTTATATCTTTCTCATTCTACGCACATCCTGCAGGTGCCTACAATGGCCATGCCGTTCTCCACACTCATTGTCCAAACTGGATGAGACTGCACACACTGGACTCCATTTTTATCTGTCTACTTGTAGTCAGAGTATCACCAACAATGGCTTCTCTTGCTCCTGCAGTGCTACCTCCACTGTTCCCCAAGAGCCTATCCTTGGCACCCTCCTATTTCCTATCTACCTGTTGCCCTTTGGTGACATTATCCAAGAATACGGCTTTAGTTTTCTCATGAATGCTAACCAGCTCTGCCTCACCACCACCACCCCTCTTGACTCCTCGACTGTTCTATTGTTTAAGTGTGGAATCCAGAGTGTGCAGATTAGAACAGTTAAGTAGCGTTGTGAACTTGGTGGATTCTTCTGGATAGCCACAATACCCCTTTGGAGCGGTAAGGTAGTGCTTTGGATAGAGGCCTGGGACACACTTGGGAGAGCTAAGGCACTTTTTGGGCGAGTAAGGCCATTGTTGGGAATGTGAAAAGTGAACATGGTTATGCAGTTTTTACACACAAACATTTTGGTGCAGTCCAGCTGTAAAAAAGCTGTTCGGCTGTCAAGGAACTGTCCAGCTGTCAAGGAAATGTTAAGGAGCTCTCCAGCTGTCAATGCAGCCAAGGCCAACCAAGTGTGCAACTCGTCGAGTCTCTTAAAGCTAGCTCGGAAGTGTCAGATCTGTCAAAGCTATGAAAGCTATCAAAGCTATCCAAGAAGTGTAATGTTCAAGGATACTAAGTGAGTTGATAGGGAGCAAGTAAGAGCAAACGGTAGTGGGGCAAGGGGCATGGGTTGGTATGTGCTGACACTAAGATTGCATAGGGGTATAGAGCAAAGCAAGTGGGTAGAGGGGCACTAAGTTGGCATGGGTGTGTGGATTGGCATAGGTTGGCACAGAGAGAAATGGAAATGTGGTGGGGGTGAAAGATAAAGACTGGAGGGATGCTATTGTTTTACTGTTATTTTTTATTTCAACACAGTGCTAGAGCACAGAATCTGGCCTTGTGCCCAGCCTGCCTCTGCACCCGATAGCCTGTGTTTTAAATCTCGGGTTCCCAGCCCCGGCTAATTTTTCAGCCCACCCACCTCCTCCCCCGACTGAAAATCCCACCTGTGGGCACCATTTTAGAAAATGTTCGGCTTGCCGAGGCAGGATGTCTCCTGACTCCGTGAGCCCAACCCGGAAATGAAAATCTGAGTTTAGGATTCAGCATAATTAGAGGAGAACATGCCCCTGTCTACATCAACGGGGATGAAGTAGAAAGGATTGAGAGCTGCAAGTTCTTAGGTGTCCAGATCATCAACAACCTGTCCTGGTTTCCCCCATGTCGACACTATAGTTAAGAAAGCCCACCAATGGCTCTACTTTCTCAGAAGATTAAGGAAATTTGGCATGTCAGCTACGACTCTCACCAACTTTTACAGATGCACCATAGAAAGCATTCTTTCTGGTTGAATCACAGCTTGGTATGGCTCCTGCTCTGCCCAAGACCGCAAGAAACTACAAAAGGTCGTGAATGTAGCCCAATCCATCATGCAAACCAACCTCCCATCCATTGACTCTGTCTGCACTTCCCGCTGCCTCGGCAAAGCAGCCAGTATAATTAAGGATCCCACACACCCCGGACATTCTCTCTTCCACCTTCTTCCGTCGGGAAAAAGATACAAAAGTCTGAGGTCACGAACCAACCGACTCAAGAACAGTTTCTTCCCTGCTGCTGTCAGACTTTTCAATGGACTTACCTTGCATTAAGTTGATCTTTCTCCACACCCTAGCTATGACTGTAACACTACATTCTGCACTCTCTCGTTTCCTTCTCTATGAGCGGTATGCTTTGTATCGCATGCAAGAAACAATACTTTTCACATGCTAATACATGTGACAATAATAAATCAAATCAACTCAAATCAAAATTGATTCTCCAACTGTGTGCATTTACAATGACCGTATTTACCAGGTACTGAGAAAATGCACTGGTAAGTTATTTTTCAGTCCTCATTAACCTTGACGAACTGAAGCAATAGTGCTGGACAATATTTATGATTGGAGGAATTCTCACTGACTTTTCACAAGTGCTGGTCCAGATTTATCAGGCTAAAACCGGTTTGCTCAGCAGTAAGCCCAGGACCTGGCTAAATCATCAGCTGAAAAGGATTTATCATCAAGAGGCAACTCTCCCCCACATTGTGAAGGTGTTTTAACTTTAATCTGATGGAAAGAAGTTGAGGAGAGCCTTTAGGTGTTCTGTCACCTGGAAATGAAATCTCATTAAAAAAATAACAGCAGGGGGAGAAAGGCTTGTCTGAACTGATTTAACTTGAGTCTACATGCTCTTACAACTTCCTGGCAAGACGGACCCCGCAGAGATTGCGGTACAGTCGGGAGGCAGTTGCCCTGGGAGCTCTCAACATCGACTCTGGACCCAATGAAGTTCTACAGCACCAGGTCAAACATGGACAGGGATGCATCCTGTTGGATTATCACATACCATCCTCTCTCGGCTGATGAATTAGTACTCCTCCATGTTGAACACCACTTGGAGGAAGCACTGAGGGTGGCAAGGGCACAGAATGTACTCTGGGTGGGGACTTCAATGTCCATCACCAACAATGGGTAGTATCACCAACATAGATTGTGCTGGCTGGCTCCTAAAGGATATAACTGCTAGACTGGGACTGCGGCAGGGAACCAACAAGAGGGAAAAACATACTTGACCTCATCCTGACCAATCTGTCTGCCGCAGATGCATCTGTCCATGACAGTATCGGTAACTGGAAAGAAGGAGGCTGAGGGGCGACATGATATAAGTTTCACACTGAGAATAACCTCCATCGTGTTGTGTGGCGCTATCACCGTGCTAAATGGGACAGACTTTGAACCGATCAGCATCTCAAGACTGGGCATCCATGAGGCACTGTGGGCCATCAACAGCAGCGGAATTGTACAATCTGCACCTCATGGCCCGGCATGTCCCCCACTCAACCATTACCATCAACCCAGGGGATCAACCCTGGTTCAATAAAGAGTGCAGGAGGGCATGGTGGCCTACCTAAAAATGATGTGTCAACCTGGTGAAGCTACGAAACAGGACTAATTGTGTGTCAAACAGCATAGGTAGCATGTGATAGACAGAGCTAAGCGATCCCACAACCAATAGATCAGATCCAAGCTCTGCATTCTTGCCACATCCAGTCGTGAATGATGGTGCACAATTAACTCATTGGAGGAGGAGGGTCCACAAACATCCCCATCCTCAGTGATGGAGGAGCCCAGCACATCAGTGCAAAAGATAAGGCTGAAGCATTTGCAACAATGCATGCTTCAACTAGTTCCATGGACAATGGAGCAGAGCTGGCCCAGTCAAGGTAAATTTGAAATTATTTTTGTAAGGCCCAATGAAACAAGCCTAAAAATAAATCTTGGACCCTGATGTCCCGTGGACCTCCCAACCCATGGGATCTCACTTTTGTTTCCTACCTTAACTACAAAGAACAAAGAACAGGACAGCACAGGAACTGGCCGTTCGGCCCTCCAAGCCTGCACCGATCACGTTGTCCTATCTAGACCAACCGCCTGTATCCCTCCATTCCCTGCCCATTCATGTGTCTATCCAGATAATCTTAAATGTCGCTAATGTGTGTGCCTCAACCACCTCATTTGGAGGTGTATTCCAGGCCCTCACCACCCTCATGTGTAAAAAACTTCCCCCACGCATCTCCACTGAACCTTTTCTCCCTTTCCTTGAATTTGTGCTCCCTTGTAATTGTCATTTCTGCCCTGGGAAAAAGCTTCCAACTCTTTACTTTATCTATACCCCTCATCATTTTATAAACTTATATCATGTCGCCCCTCAGCCTCCTTCTTTCCAGGGAGAACAATCCCAGTTTATTCAATCTCTCCTCATAGCTAGTACCCTCCATACTAGGCAACATCCTAGTAAACCTTTTCTGTACTTCCTCCAAAGCCTCCATGTCCTTCTGGTAGTGTGGTGACCAGAATTGGACACAGTATTCCAAATGTGGCCTAACCAACATTTTATATTACTGTAACATAATTTGCCAACTTTTATACTCGATGCCCCGGCCAATGAAGACAAGAATGCCATATGCTTTCTTCACCTTTTCCCACCTGTGCTGCCACTTTTAAGGACCTGAGGACCTGTACTCCCAGATCTCTCTGTGTGTCTATGCTCCTGATGGTTCTGCCATTTATTTTACAGCTCCCACCTGAATTGGATCAACCTCACATTTGTCTGGATTAAATTCCATCTGCCATTTCTCCGCCCACTTTTCCAGCCTATCTATCTTAGAAACCCTACAGTGTAGAAAGAGGCCATTTGGCCCATCGAGTCTCCACCAACCACAATCCCACCCAGGCCCTACCCCCATATCCCTACATATTTACCCGCTAATCCCTCTAACCTACCCATCTCAAGACACTAAGGGGTAATTTTAGCACGGCCAATCAACCTAACCCGCACATCTTTGGACTGTGGGAGGAAACCAGAGCACCCGGAGGAAACCCATGCAGACACGAGGAGAATGTGCAAACTCCACACAGACAGTGACCCAAGCTGGGAATCGAACCCAGGTCCCTGGAGCTGTGAAGCAGCAGTGCTAACCACTGTGCTACCGTGTCGCCCTACTGTATTCTCTGACAATCCTCTTCACTATCCGCAACTCCAGCAATCTTAGTATCATCCACAAACATAACCTGTTGCATGTTAGGGAGGACTAAAATTTGGAGACCACACTCTCCCAGGCTGCATTAGCCTAGCTACCTGGTGCAGGAATCATGACCTGCCCGAAACCGATGAGGCCTCGGCTTCAGGTGCAGTCACATTTTGTCCCTGGGTATGGGCTCTATTGCTTGAGTCCCCACCCAAATCAAAACTGCCTCTCGAGTCTTGGTGGGACCAAAATCAATGTCGATATTTTGGTGCAGGAAGGGTCCGAGGACATCTCAAACGAACAAGCCGGCAGTCTGTTGTTCTTTTCAAGGGGGGTGGGGGAGCAGTTTGGGGGCAGATGCCAATGAAATAACCTTGCAGACAGAGCACCCTCACACCTTGCGTGCAAATTTCCTCGTGCCTGCAGTTAGGGCTGCAATAAAGTGGCTCCAAGGGATTCAGGGCCCATATTCTCACTCAAAATGGAGGATCGTCATTTGTATAAAAGCAAATTACTGTGGATGCTGGAATCTGAAATCAAAAGAGAAAATGCTGGAAAATCTCAGCAGGTTTGGCAGCATCTGTAAGGAGAGAAAAGAGCTGACGTTTCGAGTCCGATGACCCTTTGTCAAAGCCCTTGATGCACCTAAACAAGCACCAAGACCAAGATCTACCCGAATTATTAACTTGTTTCCATCCAGCTTTGTCAAAGGGTCATCGGGACTCGAAACGTCAGCTCTTTTCTCTCCTCACAGATGCTGCCAGACCTGCTGAGATTTTCCAGCATTTTCTCTTTTGCATTTGTGTAGCGCCTTTCACACCTTCAGGACATCTTAAAACACTTCGCAGACAACGATGTACTTTCAAAGTCACTACTGCATTGTGTGAAAAAGGGCCAATTGATGCACAGCAAGATCCCACCAACAGCAATGCGGTAAAATGACAGGATCGTCAGTTTTTTGTGATGTTGGTTGATGGATGTTGGTCTGGACACTGAGGAGAACTCCACCCCAGGGACCTTTACCTTCCACCTGCACAGGCAGACAGAGTCTTGTTTCAACATCACATCTCAATATTGGCACCTCTGACAGTGTGACACTCCTTCAGTACTGCGTCAGCTTCTTGGGCACTTCAGATTAATCTTATTTTTTCCATCAGCACAGTGGCACAGTGGTTAGCACTGCTGCCTCACAGCGCCAGGGGCCCGGGTTCGATTCCCGGCTTGAGTGACTCTCTGTGCACAGTCTGCACGTTCTCCCCGTGTCTGCGTGGGTTTCCTCCGGGTGCTCCAGTTTCTTCCCACAGTCCAAAAGACATGCTGGTTAGGGTGCATTGGCCATGCTAAATTCTCCCTCAGTGTACCCGAACAGCCTCCGGAGTGTGGCGACTAATGTAAGCCTACTTGTGACACTAATAATTAAACTTAAACTTACCTTGCCTTTCACTTGATGCTTTACTGTCTCAGTAACATTTAAAAACTGTCTGTGACAGATTGTTGCGCGGATGTAGTCTGACATCTCTGACGCTTTGCTGAGAATAAGGTTATTCTGTTGTTTTCTGATGAGTTGTCACACAATTCAAAGCATCATGACCCAGAATAATAATCTGAATGCACACTCTGAATATTAACTCACCTCACACTCAACCAAGTGGTTAAATTAACATCAATTAGTTTACTAGCTGCATGTTAAAATATTGATGAAAAAAATACAGCAGGCCCTGGAGAGGACTTAGGAGATGTTTCCAGGGAGAAGATACTGGAGTAGGTGGGATTGTTCTGCTTAGAGTACAGAAGGTTAGGAGGAGACCTAATGGCGGTGTTCATGAGGGGCATTGCTGTGACAGGTAGGTTTGTATTCTAAAGGCTATCGGAAATAGAAGCAGGAGCCGGCCATTGGGCTTATCGACCTCGCTCCGCCATTTAAATAAGAGAGAAGGATTATACAGGCAGGGCATTTCTCATCACCTAAACAAGCACCAAGACCAAGATCTACCCAAATTATTAACTTGTCTCCATCCAGTTTGATTTCCCTGTCCTTAGCCTCTAACACTCCCAAAGAAGCTCAAGGAATGGCACCTTACCTTTTGATTGGGCACTTGACAATATTTTGAACTCAAGAATGATGTGAACGGCACGGTGGCATGATGGTTAGCACTGCTGCCTCACAGCGCCAAGGATCCGGGTTCAATTCAGATGAACTATCTTGTGAAGTTTGCACGTTCATCCCGTCTCTGTGTGGGTTTCCTTCGGGTGCTCCGGTTTCCTCCCGCACTCGAAAGACATGCAGGTTAGTTGGATTGGCTGTGGTAAATTGCCCCTTTGTGTCCCCGGATATGTGGCTTAGGTGCATTGTTCATGCTAAATTGCCCCTTAGTGTCCAAACGTGTGCGGGTTAGGTGGATCGGCCATGATAAATTTCTCATTAGTATCCAAAGATACTAGGATTGGCCATGGTGCGGGGTTATGGGGATGGGGGAAGGGAGGGGGTCTGGGTGGGATCCTCTTTTGGAGAGTCGGAGCAGACCTTTTGGGCTGAATGGCCTGGTTCTACACTGTAGGGGGTCTATGACTCTAAGATGTCAACAGCTTCCTTACAGTTCTGTTTTTTTTAGACAGCAGGAGCTGGTAAAGATTTTGCTGTTGCCTTTTACACATTGTCGAGAACCATTTTCTTTTACTTGAGCCATTACCATCCACCTTAGTCTTGTGTCATAAGTCTTTTTGCCATTTAATCGCTCCTTCCTTCCACTCAATCAGATCTCTTCTCTTTGGACCTTCCCTTTCCTCCCACTTTCCCGGTTTCAACCCTGTCACATCTCTAACTCCTTCTGGTTCTGACAATTGGTCATCGACCTATAATTCTCTTTCTCTCCCCAGCATTGCTGCCTCATCATTTTCCTTCTCATATATTTCAGACATCCACGGTATTTAACTTTTGGGGGTTGTTAGCATTGGTGGCACAGTGGTTAGCACTGCTGCTTCACAGGGCAAGGGACCTGGGTTCGATTCCGGGCTTGGGTAACTGTCTGTGTGGAGTTTGCACATTCTCCCCGTGTCTGCGTGGGTTTCCTCTGGGTGCTCCGGTTTCCTCCCACACTCCAAAGATGTGCGGGTTAGGTGGATTGGCCATGCTAAATTGCCCCTTAGTGTCAGGGGGATAGCAGGGTAACTAAGTAGGTTTATGGGGATAGGGCCTGGGTGGGATTGTGGTTGCTGCAGACCCGATGGGCTGAATGGCTTCCTTCTGTACTGTAGGGATTCTATGATAGGACATGGGAGTGAGCCTGGGTAAGATGCTCTTTCAGAGAGTCAGTGAAGACCTGATGGACCGAATGGCCCCCTTCCGCACTGTAGGGATTCTGCAGTTTGCCTTTTCCCTTTACTGATGCTGACAGACCTTCAGGGGTTTACAGCGTTTTTGGTCTTATGCCAATTTCCAAACTTGGCAGCATTTTTCCCTGACTCTGCAGGGAAGTTTTGAACGAACTTGTGGTCAAACTATTTCAATACAAACTGTCATAGCAAATATCCGAATACAACCAGAGCCCTGTTCAGTTTGCCAGTGTGACATCTGATTGGCGTGGTCTTGGAGTACAGTGGTTTGCCTCAAACCCTAGCGGAATGAACACTTTCATAGTTTCAACCCAGCATCCAAGGATATGAAGGACTGTTCCCACCAAATAAGCCAAAAAGCAAGACTCGCATTTATTTATACGACACTTCTCACAAATACCAGATGTTTAAAAGTGCTTCACAGTCAATGAAATACTTTTGTGCTGAAATGCAGTCACTACTGGAACATGGGAAATGATACAACCGTTATACACACAGCAAACTCCCACAAACAGCCATGTGATAATGACTAGATAATTTGTTTTTTTTCACAATGTTGATTGAGGGATAAATATTGGCGAGGACATCAGGAGTAACTCCCCTGCTGTTCTTCACCATAATGCTATAGGATCTTTTGCACCCACCCCAGCAGGCAGGTTAACATCTCATCTGAAAGACAGTGGCTGGAATGTTACAGCCATTCACACCAGTGGGATTTTCCCATCCCGCTGCAGTGAACGGAGATTTGGCTGGGTGCCGAATTCTCCGACCTCGCTGCAGCGGGAGCGTGGCATGAACAGCCGGTAAGATCGCTCTCAGCATGTCCAACAATACAGTTTTTACTGCTGTGCGTAATCCCTGGAGTGGGGTTTTTGGCCCCCCCTTTTGCCCACTGTGTGTCTTCCAGAATCAGCTTCATCGGTCATTGGCGGGATCTTCTGCTCCTTCCGATGTTTATAGCGTTTCGTCTGGCTCGCCCGTCCTGCCGCCGGGGAAGCTACAGCACGGGGAGGTGGAGAGGGCGGGGGTCACTTTTGGTGGGATTGGAAGATCCCGCCAGTGGGAGGGGACGGAAAATCCCATCCCTGGAGTGGAATTTCAACCCGGAATCCAGTGACTCACAGACAAGAGGTCTATCACTGTGCCATGGTCATTCTTAAACCACTCACCTGATGTACGAGCAGTGCTCTGAAAGCCCGTGATTCCAAATAAACCTGTTGGACTTTAACCTGGTGTTGTGAGACTTCTTACTGTGCCCATCCCAGTCCAACGCCAGCATCTCCACATCATTCTTAAACCCAGCATTGGTGCAAATTGGTCAAAGTGACTGAAGCATTTTCCATTTCCATTGTAAACAATTACAAAGCTAAACATATTGATATTTCAGATAGAGTTATGCATTTACTCAATGGTTCTCACCTTGTTCATTTGCAGCTACCTTGTAAAATGAGTCACTCATGACTGGAGTTGTACCTCTCATTATTCAGCCCTGACTGCAATGTTTAAGCAAATAATAGCTCAATGAATCCGAGTAAAAAAATAACTTGCATTCATCTAGTGTCTTCTTGTGGCCTCATGTCCCAAACCACTTCATAGTCATTTAAGTGCAATTGGGAAACAATGCCACACAGAGCAACAAATGTACTGACTAATTTGTTCTAGGTATTGGTCAAGGGTCAGAACACAGGGTCAATTCTCCTGGTTTCCATATAAGATCATCTGACCTTCTATGTCCACACGAGAAACATAGAAACATAGAAGATAGGAGCAGGAGAAGGCCATTCGGTTCTTCGAGCCTGCTCCGCCATTTATTACGATCATGGCTGAACATCCAACTCAATAACCTAATCCTGCTTTCTCCCCTTAACCTTTGATCCCATTCACCCCAAGTGCTATATCCAGCCGCCCCTTGAATATATTCAATGTTTTGGCATCAACTACTTCCTGTGGTAATGAATTCCACAGGCTCACCACTCTTTGGGTGCAGAAATGTTTCCTCAACTCCATCCTGAATGGTCTACCCTGAATCCTCAGACTGTGACCCATGGTTCTGGACTCCCCCATCATCGGGAATATCCTCCCTGCATCTACCCTGTCTAGCCCTTTAGAATTTTATAAGTCTCTATGAGATTCCCCCTCATTCGTCTGAACTCCAGTGAAAACAATCCTAACCTAGTCAATCTCTCCTCATACATCAGTCCCGCCATCCCCAGAATCAGCCTGGTAAACCTTCGCCGCACTCCCTCGAGAGCAAGAACATCCTTCCTCAGAAAAGGAGACCAAAATTGCACACAATACTCTAGGTGTGGCCTCACCAAGGCCCTGTATAATTGCAACAACACATCCCTGCTCCTGTACTCGAAACCTCTCGCAATGAAGGCCAACATGCCATTTGCCATCTTTACCGCCTGCTGCACCTGCATGCTTACCTTCAGTGACTGATGCACAAGGACACCCAGGTCCCGCTGCACACTCCCCTCTCTCAATTTACATCCATTCAAAGAAGGTAAGCAATGTCTCGGTTTAATGTCTTATCTGAAAAATGGCACCTCAGACAGGGCAGCTCTTCCTCAGTATTGCAATGGGAGTATCAGCTGGATTTTTGTCTTGGGTCTTTGATGCAGAAGCGAGAACGCAAGCAACTGAAATACAGGGCCAGAATTTTCCGGCCATCCACGCCCCATCGTCACTGCAAGCGAGGACGGAGAATTTGGCGCTCAGCCAAATCATCATTCACTGCAACGGGACTGGATAATCCCGCCGGTGTGAACGGCTGGAAAATTCCATCCCAGATGTCACTAATGTATATAATAGTTGACAAATAATCTTCCATTTCCACTGGAGTATTTAGAATCATCGACTGGTCACAGAAGGAGGCCCTTCTGCCCACTGAGACCATGCCAGCTCCCTGTAATAGCAATTTAACTAGTCCAACTCTACTGTCTTTCCCCCATAGCTTCGCAAATCAGGTGCTTCAAGTTCCAATTTCTTTCCACAACACAATGAATGAATCTTCCTTCACCATAGTCTCAGGTAGCACATTCCAAATCCTACCTATCTGCCACATAAATGAGTTTTTCTTACATCGCCTTTGGTCAATCTTTGGTGGGGCGGCACGGTGGCACACTGCTGTCTCAAAGCGCCAGGGACCCGGGTTCAATTCTGACCTCGGTCACTATCTGTGTGGAGTTTGCACATTCTCCCCGTGTCTGCGTGTGTTTCCTTCGGGTGCTCCGGTTTCCTCCCACAGCCCAAAGATGTGCAGGTTAGGTGGATTGTCCATGCTAAATTGTCCCTTAGTATCAGGGACAATTTAGCTATGGTAAATGCATGGGGTTATGGGGATAGGGCCTGGGTGGGATTCTGGTTGATGCAGACTCGATGGGCTGAATGGCTTCTTTCTGCACTGTAGATTCTATGATTCTATGAATCACCTTACATTGACTCTTCCGCCAATAAAACATTTCTCTCTATCTACTCTGCCTAGGCCCCTCATGATTTGGAACATCTCCACCAAAGATCCTCTCAACCTTCCCTTCCTTACAGGAACAACTCCAGTTTCTCCAAAGTATCACGTAACTGAAACCCCCATCCCCGGAACCATTTTAGTAAATATTTTCCACACCTTTGTTAAAGCCTTTATACAAAACTGTCAGAGTTCCTGCATTTCTGGGGCGGCAATGGCATTGTCATTGGACTAGTCATCCAGAGACCCAGGGTAATGCTCTGGGGACCTGAGTTCGAATCCCACCATGGCAGCTGGTGACATTTGAATTTAATAAAAGATCTGCAATTAAGAGACAAATAATGATCACAAAACCATTGTCAATTGTCGTAAAAAGAAGCCTGGTTCACCAATGTCCCTTAGGGAAGGAAATCTGCCGTCCTTACCCTGTCTGGCTGCATGTGACTCCAGACGTACAGCAATGTGGTTGACTCTTAAATGCCCTCTGAAAAATGGCCAAGCAAACCACTCAGTTCAAGGGCAACTAAGGATGGGCAATAAAGGTCATTGACTGTATCTAAGACAGAGATAGATAGGTTCTTGATTGGTAAGGGGGTCAAAGGTTAAGGGGAAAAGGCAGGAGAATGGGATTGACAAACTTATCAGCCTTGATTTAATGGTGGAGCAGACCCAATGGGCCAAATAGTCTAATTCTGCTCCTATATCTTATGGTCTAAATACTGGACTAGGTTGGGGAAATATTTGGTCGCTGGGCTGCGGTTGGGGGAATATTTGGTCACTGGGTCCAAGGACAGTGAAACCTGTTCCATCTCCTTTAGTTTGGCTCAGGATTTCAAGAACTTGTCCAGAGGGAATGCAACCTGCAACTGCAACAGGGACAGGACAAGGACAGCCATGAAAACAAGGTGGGGGTCATGGCGGGGCCGGGGAGATGGGAGGGAGGGCTCTTACCAGCCCTCATGGCATCAGTTCTCACTGCAGTGGATGGGGTGGTGGGGGGAGGGCAATGTATAGGTTGCCTGGACCACTTTGAATCATGGGGTTAGATCTGACCAGACAGCAAGCCAAAGAATTGTGGCTTGAGAAATGAGGCACTCATGGTGGCACAGCTGTTAACACTGCTGCCTCACAGTGCCAGGGACCCGGGTTCGATTCCCGGCTTGGGTCACTGTCTGTGCGGAGTCTGCACGTTCTCCCTGTGTCTGAGTGGTTTTCCTCCGGGTGCTCCGGTTTCCTCCCACAGTCCGAAAGACGTGCTGGTTAGGTGCATTGACCATGCTAAGTCCTCTCTCAGTGTATCCGAACAGGCGCTGGAGTGTGGTGACTAGGGGACTTCCACAGTAACTTCATTGCAGTGTTAATATGAACCTACTTGTGACACTAATAAATAAACTTAAAATTTACTTTGCACTACAGTCTCCCAGCAGATCATCGTGTCTTGGAATTCAGCTGAGGAAAAGTGGTTGTATTCCAAAGTTTTTGCATTGACATTGTTAAATAAATTAACCAGTATTTGTTAAAGATCAGAAATGTCAGAGTCAACCATCAGACTCTTTTCAGTTATTCTACAACAAGCCCAGAAAACCCAAGACAGAGCTTTTCATCCCTTTGTTCCAGTGAGATTTTCCGGTCTTGCTGATGTGAACGGAGATTGAATGGTTTGCCAGCCCTAGTGGTTAAGAACTTTGAGAACCATGGGCCCAAATTCACTCTTTTTGGTTGCAAGCGCACTATGCTTCCCAACAGTAATATGACTACTGATGCACCATCTTTATATCATTGACTTTGTAAGCCGCAGCCTGTAATGAGATAATGACTGACGTGGGTTAAGTATATAAGGCACTGTGGCACAACAGGTTAGCACTGCTGCCTCACAGCGCCAGGGACCCAGGTTCGATTCCAGCCTTGGGTGTCTGATTGTGTGGAGTTTTGTACATTCTCCCCGTGTTTGCATGGGTTTCCTCCGCGTGTTCCGGTTTCCTCCCACACCCCAAAGATGTGCAGGTTAGGTAGATTGGCCATATGCTAAATTGTACCTCCCAGGATGTGTAGGTTAGCGGGATTAGTGGGGTAAATATGTAGGATTGCGGGGATAGGGTCTGGGTAAGATGCTCTGTTGGAGGGATTCTATGATTCTATGATTCGTTCAAGTGGATGAAGTGTCATTTATGTTACATAGAATTTAGAAAACAGAAACAGGCCATTCAGCCCAGCTAATGTATGTTCAAGATCCAAATGAGACTTCTCTTCACCCTATATCATCTAATTATATCAGTATAACAATATGTTTATTCAATAAAACACTAAAACAAATGGAAGAAGAGAGGAAACTCAGAGATATCTTTGCCTGATAGTCCTACATCTAAAATTTGGATTGTGGGAGGAAACCGGAGCACCCGGCGGAAAGCCATGCAGACATGGGGAGAATGTGCAAACTCCACACAGACAGTGACCCAAGCCGGAAATTGAACCCAGGTCCCTGGCGCTGTGAGGTAGCAGTGCTAACCACTTTGCCACAATGCTGCCCAAATTTCCTCACCTACATTTGCACCATGATATTCTGTATTGGTACCCAGTTCTGATACAGATCTATTTTAAGAACTAGAAACAGAAAAGCCCGCAAACCGACCCCCCCCCCCCCCCCCCACCCACCCTCAAAAAAGTCATTATTAGAAACATAGAAACTAGAAGGTGGTTTAGGCCATTCAGCCCTTCGAACCTGCTCCATCGCCAATCATTATGATCATGACTGATTATCAAATTCAATATCCTGATCCCCCTTCCCCCCATATCCCTTGATCCCTTTAGCCCCAAGAGCTATACCTAGTTTCTTCTTGAAGTCACACAACTTCATGCAATTGGAAGGTTAAATTAAGCATTGAGAATCATGGGGGAAAAAAACGAAATGGCATAAAGCAGATACCCAGCAAATAGAACAACAACCAAAGTTCCAGGTGAGAGTTCACTACTGCCTGGGGGACTTTTCATCTCCTTTGCTGGGTGATAAGAGGATGTCAGCTCTTATCATTGTTAAATGACAGCTCTGATGCTCGCTGTTGTCCAGAAGGATTTGACACCAAATTCCCCTGAACTCCATGTCAATTCACAATAGCAAAAACAGCGGAGGACCTTAGAAGACCCCTCTCCGGCTGCTGCTCTGCAATAGCCACTCTCCCTGATAAGGCAGTCTGCAATTATCATCGCTTAATGATTGCTGTTGCCATGCCAATACTGCGGGAAGGATGCCCGAGTGTACGTCTGCATTCTCGGAATAATAAGACTGGCTGAAAAGATGAAAATGAATAACTTTATAAATATTGATGGCAAACAATGCTTTGAATGATGGTACTGGCAATATGATTTTGTTAGGCAGGCTCTGCATTTGTTCGCCATTGGGTTTGTTCACTTGGGTCGAATCTCAATGTTAAAACGTAACAATTTTATAAAAATCATCAAAGGTTTTAACACAGTGTAATTGAGAAACAGTTGACCAAATGATCCTCAGGCATTGCTTTGCTATTGCCGTTATATGAGTTACACCTCCAACCTTTCCACAAGTGCAAAATGTAAAGTGGCTGCTCATTTATATTGTTCTTCCTTCCCCTGTATTGAAGCAATATAGCAGCAAGGGATTTACAAACTATAAATAAAAAAACAGTAAAAGGTCATGTCAAATGTAAAGCCACGCTCTCCCGGATAGAGCGGGTGAATGAAATGAGGTTTCACTCATTCAACACATTATGGCAAGAAGGCAACAAAGCATAAAGCAACAGTTGACAGGAATGCAGCAACTAGAATGAGAAATAATTGAGAGAAGATAAGTTTGTGGCTGTTGCCCACCTTTAGTGGAAGAAACAAAAACAGAAAACGCTGGAAAATCTCAGCAGGTCTGACAGCATCTGTGGAGGAAGAATGGAACCAACGTTTCGAGTCTGGTGACCCTTTGTCAGCGCTGAGAGAGATATCGGCCAGCACACCCACCTGAGAATCCCATCCAGGCCCTATCCCCATAACCCCATGTTTTTACCCTAGCCAGTCCCCCTGACACTAAGGGGCAATTTAGCACGGCCAATCCACCTAATCTGCACATCTTTCGATTGTGGGAGGAAACCGCAGCACCCGGAGGAAACCCACACAGACATGGGGAGAATGTGCACACTCTGCACAGACAGTCCCCGAGACCAGAATTGAACCCGGGTCCCTGATGCTGTGAGGCAGCAGTGCTAACCACTGTGCCACCGTGCCACGCGGCAGTGAGTTAAATGTTAATTTAAAGGCAAAATACTGCGGATGCTGGAATCTGAAACAAAAACAGAGAAGGCTGGAAAATCTCAGCAGGTCTGACAGCATCTGTGGAGGAAGAATAGATGTGGAGATGCCGGCGTTGGACTGGGGTGAACACAGTAAGAGTTTTAACAACACCAGGTTAAAGTCCAACAGGTTTATTTGGTAGCAAATACCATTAGCTTTCGGGGCGCTGCTCCTTCGTCAGATGGCGATCTGGCGGGTGGTGGGGGGGATGATAAGTAGATTTGTGGATGACACCAAGATTGGCAGGGTGGTTAATAGTGAGGATGAAGGTCTTAGGTTGCAGGAAGATAGGGATGGGTTTGTCAGATGGGCAGAGCAATGCAGATGAATTTAACCCTGAAAGTATGAAGTGATTAGCTTTGGAAAAAGTAAAAAGACACGGAGTATTTAATGAATGGCAGGTCACTAGGAAGCTCAGAGGAACAGAGGGATCTTGGGGTGCTTGTTCGCAGAACCCTGAAGGTGGCCAGACAGGCTAATAGGGTTGTTGAGAAAGCATATGAGGCGCTTGACTTTATCAGTAGTGGCATAGATTATAAGAGCAGGGAGGTTATGTTGGAACTTTTGGTGAGGCCACAGCTGGAGCACTGTGTGCAGTTCTGGTCGCCTCACTATAGGAAGGATGTGATCGCACTGAAGAGGGAGCAGAGGAGATTCACCAGGATGTGGCCTGGTAGAAAGCACTTGTGCTCTGAAGAGAGGTTGGTTTCTTTAGAGCAGAGAAGGCCGAGGGGAAACCGAATTGAGGTTATAAGATTATGGGGGCGATGGACAGGGTGGAAAGGTAGCATCTATTCCCCTTAGTTACAAGAGGAGACAATTTTAAGGTGAGGGCAAGAGGTTTACAGTGGATTTCCTTCACCCAGAGGATAGTGGGAGTTTGGAATGCACTGCCTGGGAAGATAGCAGAGGCAGGAATCCTCACAACTTTTAAAAAATATGTAGATGAGCACTTGAAATGTCATAACATTCAAGGCTATGGACCAAGTGCTTGTTAGTGTAGATTTAGTGTGGCTTTGTCAGTGCAGACTCGATGGACCGAATGGCCACTTCTGCACTGTATGACTATAACTCTGGGGACATGGGTTTAAATCCCACCAAAGAACCTGGTAGCATTTAAATTCAGTGAATAAATCTGGACCTATCATGCTAGTCTTAAGAATGTGATCATGACAGCTCTCATCGATTCCAAACACCAATCTGGTTTACAGATGTCCTTTAGGGAAGGAAACCTGCCCTCCTTACCCAGTCTGGCCTATCTGTTACTCCAGATCCACAGCAACAATATTGATGGGAATCCTCCTTCTCTGAGGAAGGATGTCTTTGCTTTAGAAGGAGTGCAGAAAATGGGGAGAAGACCAGACTGACTCCTGGAATGGCAGGACTGAGATCGGAGGAGAGATTGAGGCGGTTAGGATTGCATTTGCTGGAGTTTGGAAGAATGAGGGGGGAAATCTCATAGAAACATATAAAATTCCAACAAGACTAGACGGGGTAGATGTAGGAAGGATGTTCCCGATGTTGGGGGTGTCCAGAACCAGGGGTCATAACCTAAGCATTCAGCGTAAACATTTTCGGACAGAGATGAGAAATTTCTTCACTCAAGAGAGTGGTGAGCCTGTGGAATTCGGTACCACAGAAAACAGTTGAGGCTAAAACACTGTATGTTTTCAAGAAGCAGATAGATATAGCACTTGGGGTGAAGTGGATCAAAGGATGTTGGAGGAAGGTGGGATTAGGCTATTGAGTTGGATGATCAGCCATAATCATAATGAATGACGGAACAGGCTCAAAGGGCCGAATGGCCTCCTCCTGCTCCTATTTTCTATGTTTCTATATTTCTAACAAAGAACAAAGAACAAAGAACAATACAGCACAGGAACAGGCCCTTCGGCCCTCCAAGCCCGCGCCGCTCCCCGGTCCAGGATTGAATCCTGAATCCAGGATCCCCGCCCAATTTTCCAGCCTATCTACATACCAATATCCTATCCACCGAGCTGTCCCTCACAGCTACGATGCTTTGTTCATTACAACCTATTAACTCACCCCCACGCCCCCATTCCAGACCATGTGATCTCCAGGGAGAGGCGAAATCCCAGAGTGAAAAACCCCAGGGCCAATATGGGGAAAAAAAAAAATCTGGGAAATTCCTCTCCGACCCCCTGAGGCGATCGAAACGAGTCCAGGAGATCACAATGGCCCTGATCGGAAAATGCTTCCCAACCCTAGTCATTTCCACTTCCACGAACACCATCTGAATTCCCTGCCCCCGAGACAGGTTCCCAACTATCCGCAGTCTCGCTCTGTACTGGCACCAGCAAGATGATCATAGAATGAAGCCTTGAAACGAGAAACAAGGAACAATTAGCCCGCGCCGCTCCCTGGTCCAGACTAGACCACTCTTTTGTATCCCTCCATTCCCACTCCGTTCATATAGCTGTCTAGATAAGTCTTAAACGTTCCCAGTGTGTCCGCCTCCACCACCTTGCCCGGCAACACCTTCCAGGCCCCCACGACCCTCTGTGTGAAATATGTCCTTCTGATATCTGTGTTAAACCTCCCCCCCTTCACCTTGAACCTATGACCCCTCGTGAACGTCACCACCGACCCGGGAAAAAGCTTCCCACCGTTCACCCTATCTATGCCTTTCATAATTTTATACACCTCTATTAAGTCTCCCCTCATCCTCCGTCTTTCCAAGGAGAACAACCCCAGTTTCCCCAATCTCTCCTCATAACCAAGCCCCTCCATACCAGGCAACATCCTGGTAAACCTCCTCTGTACTCTCTCCAAAGCCTCCACGTCCTTCTGGTAGTGTGGCGACCAGAACTGGACGCAGTATTCCAAATGCGGCCGAACCAACGTTCTATACATCTGCAACATCAGACCCCAACTCTTATACTCTATGCCCCGTCCTATAAAGGCAAGCATGCCATATGCCTTCTTCACCACCTTCTCCACCTGTGACGTCACCTTCAAAGATCTGTGGACTTGCACACCCAGGTCCCTCTGCGTCTCTACACCCTTTATGGTTCTTCCATTTATCGTGTAGCTCCTCCTTACATTATTCCCACCAAAATGCATCACTTCGCATTTATCAGGATTGAACTCCATCTGCCATTTCCTTGCCCAAATTTCCAGCCTATCTATATCCTTCTGTAGCCTCTGACAATGTTCCTCACTATCTGCAAGTCCTGCCAGTTTTGTGTGGTCCGCAAACTTACTGATCACCCCAGTTACTCCTTCTTCCAGATCGTTTATATAAATCACAAACAGCAGAGGTCCCAATACAGATCCCTGCGGAACACCACTAGTCACAGGCCTCCAGCCGGAAAAAGACCCTTCCACTACCACCCTCTGTCTTCTATAACGTGGATAACTTTTAGCTGCCTTCAGTAATGACCGAGCAAGCCACGCAGTTCAAGGGCAATTAGTGATGGGCAACAAATGCTGACCTTTCCAGCGTCACCTGTACCCCATGAATGAATAAAGAACTCTGCAACGTTCTTTTTTTCTGTTGGGACGCTGTTTGTCCAAACATTATCCTTCTTTGGCTCAGTGTCAACATTTGTCAGATTTACACCCCTGTGATAAGCCCTGCAATGTTTTTACTACAGTGAATGTGTTACAGGTACGCGAGGGATTGTTGTTATTTTTGGATTCAGAAGGGAGTATTGCTTCAGAATGTCCATCAGAAACATCAGAATCTATATATCATGTGTTTATTGATAGATTCTCTCTGTTTAGATTGTGCTACAGATGCCTCCCTGGACAATCTGAGTTTACCTGAACATTCATAAAGCTTTATTTGAAGGTCAGTGTACTTGATGGATGACGATGGTTGCAAGAGGATCTAGGCCTTGCATTATCAATGAACACGACCACGCTTACGAGCCTAACTTGCTGACATACAGTGATACACAGTGATTGTTGGAGTGGGTTGTTCACTCCCTTGTTCCCTTTCGCAGCAGCAATGACGGCTGATGTTTTGAGATTGACACACTAATCCCTTTTTTTCCCCCCCAAATTAATAGTGGCGGCACGGTGGCACAGTGGTTAGCACTGCTGCCTCACAGAGCTAGGAATCCGGGTTTGATTCCTGGCTGGGTTACTGTCTGTGTGGAGTTTGCACGTTCTCCCTGTTTCTCCGTGGATTTCCTCCGGGGGCTCCGGTTTCCTCCCACAGTCCAAAGACATGCTGCTTTGGTCAATTGGCCATGCTAAATTCTCCCTCAGTGTACCCGAACAGGAACAGGAGTGTGGTGACTACAGGGTTTCACAGTAACTTCATTGCAGTGTGAATGTAAGCCTACTTGTGACACTAATAAATAAACTTTAAACTAGTGGCTGAACACCAGTTTTAAGCACTCTTATAAACTGCTGGCTGATGACATTTTTGTATGGCAGATTACTTCTAATTAGTTCTGATTTTTAAAATTTGATTTGGTTTATTATTGTCACATGTATTGGGATACATGTGACAATTGGGAATCACTGTATATCACTGTATGATAGCGATTAGTGAGGCACTGCTGACTCACAGCGCCAGGGACCCAGGTTCGATTCGTGGCTTTGGTCACTGTCTGTGTGGAGTTTCCACGTACTCCCGGTGTGTACGTGGGTTTCCTCCGGGTGCTCCGGTTTCCTCCCACAGCTGGTTAGGTACACTGGCCATGCTAAATTCTCCCTCAGTGTACCCGAACAGGTGCCGGAGTATGGCAATGAGGGGATTTTCACAGTAACTTCATTGCCGTGTTAATGTAAGCTTACTTGTGACACTAATGAATAAAACTTTAAACGATTGTGAAGAGGAGCAGCAGGCTCATTCCTAGGGACCTGGGCAATATTTATCCCTCAATCAACCTCTCAAATTCGGATTCCCTGGTCACTATCACATTGCTGTTTGTGGGAGTTTCCTATGAGGAAACTCACTGTGGCGATTCCAACATTACAGCAGTGGCGACACTTTATACACTGTGTAGAACTTTGAGGCATCCAGTAATTGTGACAAGTGCAATATAAATGCAAGTCTTTCTTTTCCACACTGTAATAACATTATAGACAGAGGCAAGAAAGTAATTCTGCACCCGCTTACTCGACTTTGGCCTCACTGGCTATTCATTGTGAGCTCTGCAGACCAGAGTGGGGCTACTATTATTATGCATGATTTGATTTGATTTATTATTGTCACATGTATTAGCATTCAGTGAAAAGTATTGTTTCTTGCGCACTATACAGACAAAGCATTCCATACATAGAGAAGGAAATGAAAGGGTGCAGAATATAGTGTTACAGTCATAGCTGGGGTGTAGAGAAAAATCAACTTAATGCGAGGTTTGGTACATTCAAAAGTTTGATGGCAGCAGGGAAGAAGCTGTTCTTCAGTTGGTTGGTACGTGACCTCAGACTTTTATATCTTTTTCCTGACGGAAGAAAGTGGAAGAGAGAATGCCTGGGGAGCGTGGGGTCCTTAATTATGCTGACTCTTCTCCGAGGCAGCGGGAAGTGTAGACAGTGTGACAATACGAGGTCTAATATGGACTAATAAAAGACTACGAGGTAAGTGGGAATAAACTAATTGGAACAGTTCATTAACACGTCTTTACCCTCGCACAGTCAGCACAAGACTGGCCAGGCAAGCTCTACCCAGGACGGAGCTTGAGACCTTGGTCACCTGACCCATTCTCTTAAAGGAGCATTCCCCAACATACAGAAAACTACTGATCCTGGGGAGTGAGAAATAACATGGAGCTCTTAATGATGACAGCTGCTATTCAAAAGGACCACCTCACCGGTGCCGAGCAGATAATAAGAAACATAGAAGATAGGAGCAGGAGGAGGTCTTTTGGTCACTGTCTGTGTGAAGTTTGCACATTCTCCCTGTGTCTGCCTGGGTTTCCTCTGGGTACTCCGGTTTCCTCCCACGTTCTGAAAGACGTGCTGGTTAGGTGCATTGACCAGGCACCGAAGTGTGGCGACTAGGGGAATTTCACAGTAACTTCATTACGATCACGGCTGATCATCCAACTCAATAGCCTAATCCTGCTTTCTCCCCATAACCTTTGAACCCATTCACCCCAAGTGCTATATCCAGCCGCCTCTTGAAAAGATTCAATGTTTCGGCATCAACTATTTCCTGTGGTAATGAATTCTACAGGCTCACCACTCTTTGGGTGAAGAAATGTCTCCTCACCTCCGTCTTAGATGATTTACCCCGAATCCTCAGTCTGTGACCCCTGGTTCTGGACTCCCCCACCATCGGGAATATCCTCCCTGCATCTACCCTGTCTAGTCCTGTTAGAATTTTATAAGTCTCTTTGAGATCCCCCCTCATTCACCTGAACTCCAGTGAAAACAATCCTAACCTAGTCAATCTGTCCTCATACATCAGTCCCACCATCCCTGGAATCAGCCTGGTAAACCTTCGCCGCACTCCCTCGAGAGTGAGAACATCCTTCCTCAGAAAAGGAGACCGAAACTGCACACGTTACTCTAGGTCTGGCCTCACCAAGGTCCTGTGTAACTGCAGCACAGAAGAACACAGATCAGCTCCATTTTCTGAGGCATGCTGCATTTTGACCAAGGCTCTCATTAAAAAGCTCTTCCTTCACATGCATGTTGCACACTGCAATCCGTTACTGTTACTCCCGACTGGAACTATTGTCCATGATTGTTCGTAAAACTGATCCCACAAAGCAAGTTTACCATACGTCTCTTAAAATAATAAGAGGATCCAATTGGATAGACGCAGAGACGTTGGGTGGGATTTAACGGCCATGTTCGAGCGAGACCGGAAATTCCTGCCAGAGGTCAACGGAGATTACCGTTGTCGGACCCTTGCCCGCTCCGATTCCACGGTGGGTGAGGTGGTAGAGTTCCGGCCATTATCTCCTCCGTGAAGAATCTAGAAAGAGCGGGGACAAGCATATCATTAGAGCTTGGATATTCAGGATTGAAATCAGGGAATGATTTTTCCTGCGAAAAGCTACTGGAATTCTCACTCCAGGGGGCCATTGGGTCAATCGAAATTTCCTGCACTGTGATTGAGGAAACATGAAATAACTTTTCTAAAGTATTGGGCGGGCTCTTCCGGCTCCCAGCAGTGAAGTGTCTCGTCATTTGTCGCCAGAGGGATTTTCCGGTCTCGCCAATAGTTACGGCAAGTTCGCCCATCCCGCCACCTGGAAACCCACTGTGGCGGGGTGTCACCTTTAGCGGGGCTGGAAAATCCTGCCGGCAGGAAGGGCTGGAAAATTCTGCCCATTACCTTTCTGGCCTCAAGTTCATTTGGTGGCAGCTTTGGCTCAGGGTTGCCAACTCCGACTTGATGTGTTCCTGGAGGTTTCGTCTCTAGACTCCTGCCTACAATTCCCCCTCCTCCACTCTCTGCCCATTGGTTACCCAACTAATCCATCATCACTCGCAACGCCTTCCTAATCCAATTGAAAGCTATCAGATTCCTGGCTATTTGCTGGATGCTTCTGTACAATTCTATCAACCAAAGCAACTTTTATTTGCTGACTCCAGCTAATAAATAGAAAATGTTGAAATGATAGAATCCTACAGTGCAGAAAGAGGCCATTCGGCCCATCAAGTCTACACCAACCACAATCCCACCCAGGCCCTATCCACATATCCCTACATATTTATTTACCCACTAACCCCTCTAACCTATGCATCCCGGGCCACTAAGGGGCAATTTAGAATGGCCAATCAACCTAGCCCGCACATCTTTGGACTGTGGGAGGAAACCAGAGCACCAGGAGGAAACTCACGCAGACACAGGGAGAATGTGCAAACTCCACACAGACAGCGACCCGATTCGGGATTCGAACCCAGGTTTCTGGAGCTGTGAAGCACCAGTGCTAACCACTGTGCTACCGTGCCGCCCATGATACATATGATACATATTTTTACAACCCTTCTAACTTTTCTCTTGGTGATATCCAGCAATGCTCTGCAGATTCAGAAAGGAAAGATAGATTATGAAACTAAACTAGCTCAAAATATAAAAAATGATAGTAAAAGTTTTTACAAGTATATAAAAAGGAATAGAGTGGCTAGAGTGAATGTTGGACCCTTGGAAGACGAGAGGGGGGATTTAATAGTGGAAAACGAGGAAATGGCTGAGACTTTAAATAAGTTCTTTGTGTCGGTCTTCACGGTGGAAGACACAAATAGTTTGCCGAATATTAGAGATCGAGAGTTGGTGGGAGGGGAGGTCCTTAATACAATTACTGTTACTAAGGAGGTGGTGCTTGGTAGACTAATAGGACTGAAGGTAGACAAGTCCCCGGGCCCGGATGGAATGCATCCCAGGGCACTGAAAGAAATGGCTGAGGTAATAGCAGATGCGTTAGTAGTAATTTATCAAAATTCGCTGGACTCTGGGGGAGTGCCGGCTGACTGGAAAACAGCTACTGTTACGCCGCTGTTTAAAAAAGGAAGTAGACAAAAGGCGGGTAACTACAGGCCGGTTAGTTTAACGTCCGTAGTTGGGAAGATGCTAGAGTCCATTATTAAAGAGGAAATAACAGAGCACCTGAATAAGAATGGTTCGATCAAGCAGACGCAGCATGGATTCATGAAGGGAAAGTCGTGTTTGACGAATCTACTGGACTTTTATGAAGATGTCACTAGTGCGGTTGACAGAGGGGAACCGGTGGATGTGGTGTTTTTAGATTTCCAGAAGGCGTTCGATAAGGTGCCTCACAAAAGGTTGCTGCAGAAGATTGGGGTACACGGAGTTAGGGGTAAGGTGTTGGCGTGGATTGGGGATTGGCTATATAACAGGAAGCAGAGAGTTGGGATAAATGGGTGCTTTTCTGGTTGGCAGTTGGTGACCAGTGGCGTGCCGCAGGGATCGGTGCTGGGGCCTCAATTGTTTACCATTTACATAGATGATCTGGAGGAGGGGACTGAATGTAGGGTATTCAAGTTTGCTGATGACACGAAGGTGAGTGGGAAAGCGAATTGCGTGGAGGACGCGGAAAGTCTGCAGAGAGATTTGGATAGGCTGAGCGAGTGGGCGAGGATCTGGCAGATGGAATATAACGTTAGCAAATGTGAGGTAATCCACTTTGGAAGAAATAATAGTAAATTGGAATATTATTTAAATGGAGAAAAATTACATCGTGCGACTGTGCAGAGGGACCTGGGGGTCCTTGTGCACGAATCGCAAAAACTCAGTCTGCAGGTGCAGCAGGTGATCAAGAAGGCGAATGGAATGTTGGCCTTTATCGCGAGGGGGATAGAATATAAAAGCAGGGAGGTCTTGCTGCAACTGTACAAGGCACTGGTGAGGCCGCAACTGGAGTACTGTGTGCAGTTTTGGTCCCCTTATTTGCGAAAGGATATATTGGCCTTGGAGGGAGTGCAGAGAAGGTTCACCAGGTTGATACCGAAGATGAGGGGTGTAGCTTATGAGGAGAGATTAAACAGATTGGGTCTGTACTCGTTGGAGTTTAGAAGGATGAGGGGTGATCTTATAGAGACATATAAGATAATGAAGGGGCTGGATAGGGTAGAGGTGGAGAGATTCTTTCCACTTAGAAGGGAAACCAGAACTAGAGGGCACAGCCTCAAAATAAGGGGGGGCCGGTTCAGAACAGAGTTGAGGGGGAACCTCTTCTCTCAGAGGGTAGTGAATCTCTGGAATTCTCTGCCCATTGAAGTGGTGGAGGCTTCCTCGTTGAATATGTTTAAATCACGGGTAGATAGTTTTCTGATCGATAAGGGAATTAGGGGATATGGGGAGCAGGCGGGTAAATGGAACTGATTCGCTTCAGATCAGCCATGATCTTGTTGAATGGCGGGGCAGGCTCGAAGGGCCAGATGGCCTACTCCTGCTCCTATTTCTTATGTTCTTATGTTCATTTTCAATTGTTGGAACATCTAAGACAACTCTGGCCACTCAGGTCTCGGATTAACATTGTAGCTAGGCCTCAATGATATCATCAGAGCTTCAGATTAATATTGCAGTTAGGCCTCAAAGATATCATCAGAGACTGACCTTCATACTTGAAAGAAGGATGTTAAATCGCAGACGGATGGATCTGGCCAGGAAGCCAGAGGGTAAATTTACATATTTCCTGCCTTTGGCCCTTTCTGTGTTGGGCAGAGGAGTCTAAAATTCCCACTCCAGTAATGCCAAGGAAGGAGTTGTCACCCTGGCAGATTCTTTGTGCAAGGTTAATCTGATCAGTCCAAATCTCGTGCTTCTATGACTTGTGAAAAATTTCAAAATCAACACAAAATTAATCCTCCCCGCCTGATGCCACATGGAGTATAACAGATATCTAGGGTTGATTGTGAGGCATGAATCTCATCCATCATTTGAAGCCAAAGGTGAGTTCTGAGTGTGGAAATCATTGCAGGTTTCTTGTAATTAGGGGTGTGCTGAGAAGTTGATGGAGTTGATTTTGAGCTGGTTTGTTTTCTCGGACATCATTGGTAGATGCACTTAAGCTAAGTTGCTCTCTGTGTTCTATGTTGTAACCTCATTAGTTAAAATGGGTTAACATGAATGTGTGTATACATGTGCTAAAAGAAGCACTGGGCAGAACTTAATCTTTTGATTTGATTTGATTTGATTTATTATTGTCACATGTATTGGGATACAGAGAGAAGTATTGTTTCTTGTGTGCTATACAGACAAAACATACCATTCATAGAGTACATAGGGGAGAGTGCAGAATATAGTGTTACAGTCATAGCGAGGGTGTAGAGAAAGATCAACTTAATATATGGTAGGCCCATTAAAAAGTCTGATGGCAGCAGGGAAGGTGCTGTTCTTGAATCAGTTGATGCGTGCTCTCAGACTTTTGTATCTTCTTTCTCACGGAGGTATGTGGAAGAGAGAATGCCCAGTGTGTGTGGAGCCCTTGATTATTCTGGCTGTTTTTCCGAGTTGGTGGGAAGTGTAGAGAGACGGAAGAAGGTAGAAGACAGTATGTCCAGAGTGCACGGGGTCCTTGATTATGCTGCCTGCTTTTCCAAGGCGGCGGGAAGTGCAGAAGGAGTCAATGGATGGGAGGCTGGTTTGTGCGATGGATTGGGCTACATTCATGACACTTTGTAGTTTGGATCGGGGATCCTGACCAATTTACTTGACATGTGTAAACCACAGCAGCAACAACTTGCGATTGTAAAGCACCTTAATGTATTTAAATGGCCTGACCGCTTGTTTATCTATCACAAACAGCCATGGCGATCGGAAATCAGCCCCGTTATGACATGAGGAAGCTGAATGCCGGTGGAGCTGCGAAAATTCATTCTGTACTGTCGCCTGATCGATGGGACTTCTTTTAAGAAAGTGTCCCTTTTCGTTTTGTTTTAGCTGCAATATCATTCATGATAGCTGTAGAAGACCAATGTGAAAGGAAAATTAATCTCGTAGTTTCTCAGTTATTGAGTCAGACTCGGTCTCACTGAACCCATGACAGAGCCATCAATTCACAGCTTGAATTTTATTTCTGTGGGGGGACGGGGGGACGGTTTGATGCTGTGGCCCATCACACCCATGATTAACAACCTGCTTAGCTCATTCCCAATCCTCAGGCATCCTATATCTTACAGCTATTCACTTCCAAATTTCCTTAGAATGCGATTAAATAATCCGAAAAAGTAATTTCAGTGAAAACTGGAATTTCACTCCACTGAATTCATTGAAAGGCCCACTGGGATAATGTGCTGTTCGGGATCGTAGATTCCTGACAGTGCAGAAAAGGCCATTCAGCCCATCACGTCTGCATCAACTTTCTGAAAGAGCATCTTACTCTGGCCCTCTCCCTTTCCTTATCCCTACAACCCCACACATTTCCCATGACCAATTCCCCTAACCTACACATCTTGGGACACCAAGGGGCAATTTACCCATGGCCAATCCATCTAACCTGCACATTTTTGGACTTTCATTCAAAAAGGTTCCTGTCGATTTCCCACCTGGAAATGAACCCATCGCCTGATTCCTGCCTTCTCCACAGAAATCTGGCTCATGGATAGACAGCATGGAATTATCACTGGATTAGCAATCCAGAGACCCAGGGTAGTGCCCTGGGACCCAGGTTTGAATCCTACCTTAATAAAAGCAAATTACCCCGGATGCTGGAATCTGAAACCAAAAGAGAAAATGCTGGAAAATCTCAGCAGGTCTGGCAGCATCTGTAAGGAGAGAAAAGAGCTGACTTTTTGAGTTCAGGTGACCAGTTTTGACAAAGGGTCATCTGGACTCAAAACATCAGCTCTTTTCTCTCCTTACAGATGCTGCCAGACCTGCTGAGATTTTCCAGCATTTTCTCTTTTCGAATCTTACCTTGGCAGACGGTGAAATTTGAATTCAATAAAAATCTGGAAATAAAAGTCTAATGATGACCATGAAACCATTGTCAATTGTTGTACAGACCCACCTGGTTCACCAATGTTCTTTAGGGAAGAAAATCTTACCTGTTCTGGCCTACATGTGACTCCAGACCCACAGCAATGTGGTCGACTCTCAAATGCCCTCTGAAATGGCGGGCAGTAAATGCTGGCCTAGCCAGCGACACCCACATCCTGTAACAATGAATTTAATAAATATATGGAGTACTGTGCTCAGTTCTGGTCGCCTCATTACAGGAAGGATATGGAAAAGATTGAAAGGGTGCAGAGGAGATTTACAAGGATGTTGCCTGGATTGAGTGGCATGCCTTATGAGGATAGGCTGAGGGAGCTCGGTCTTTTCTCCTTGGAGAGACGTAGGATGAGAGGAGACCTAATAGAGGTATATAAGATGTTGAGAGGCATAGATCGGGTGGACTCTCAGAGGCTTTTTCCCAGGGTGGAAATGGCTGCTACGAGAGGACACAGGTTTAAGGTGCTGGGGTGTAGGTACAGGGGAAATGTTAGGGGGAAGTTTTTCACACAGAGGGTGGTGGGCGAGTGGAATCGGCTGCCGTCAGTGGTGGTGGAGGCAAATTCAATAGGGTCTTTTAAGAGACTCCTGGATGAGTACATGGGACTTAATAGGATGGAGGGTTATAGGTAGGCCTAAAAGGGTAGGGATATGTTCGGCACAACTTGTGGGCCGAAGGGCCTGTTTTGTGCTGTAGTTTTTCTATGTTTCTACATGGATAGGGCCTGGATGGGATTGTTGTCAGAGCAGGCTCGATGGGCTGAATGGCCTCCTTCTGCACTGTAGGGTTTCTATTTTTTTATGATGGTGTTTCCACATCCCACACAAATGTCGGCCAGCTACTGGGATCTCCAGAACCCTACTTGCACCAACGAGGGTGGGATTTTCGGGCTCATGCAATGCGTTGATCCAGGAGACAGTTGAGAGAAGCCGTCTTCTCTGACTGACCCTGTGCAATGCCAAAGGAGTTTGTGCTGCTCGGAACAGAATTCACCGACCCACTAAAAGTTTACCAAGAGGGAAACCTGATTGGGGAAAGAAAAATCTGCTGTCAGACATTTCTATCAATTTCAAATGATTTAATCTTTAAGGCGAATTGCGTCTGAAATTTTAAGTGCTGCAATTTGCATGACAAAGCTCATCGCAATTCGAGAATGGAATTCCATTTGAAGTCACGAAGCAGACGCATTGATCAGGTAAAGTGTGGGAAGTGTTTTGCAGTTACAAATTATTAAGGTTATGATCACATGCTAAGGAACTGCATGCGATTCAATTCAGAAGGAAGAAGACGTGAAATTTTCTCTCTCAGTGATCCATCCCAATTCCTGCAATATTCTAAGATGGAAGAGGAGGAAATGTGTTTTCCGCAGTCGTAGAATTGAATTGTGTGTTTTGGATCTTGACCAAATATTTAGAGTCACGGGGCCCTAACGGGCGCGAAAATGTGGTAAAGTCGGGTGAGAGGCCATTATCGCGATCCGCGCTTGCGTCCGCGCAGATTGCCACTTTACCGAAACCCAGGAATGGCGGCGATTCGATTCGCGCCCGAAATGGGCGCAACGGCGATTTAAATGCACTTGCATGTGTTTCAATTGAATTAATGAACTGCCTGCCCAACTTTATCAGCATTTCCCCCTTTACCGCCGTGTTCGCTGATCCGGAACCGCGCCATAATGGACATGCTAAATAAAAGTTGGAAATGGACGCTCCAGCTTCTGAAGAGGCGCGTTCAGTGTTTCCAACGGCTCTCTGACTCAGATCAGTGGTGGTGGGGAGGAGGGAGGTGGGTCAGATCATTCTCTGGTTCGGGGGGGGGGGGGGGGGGGGGTAGAAGGGGAGTGAGGCCAGATCGTTGTCTGGTTGGGGCGGGGGAGGAGGAGGAGGCGGGTCAGATTTTCCTCTGGAGGGGAGGGGGAGTGAGGCCAGACCATTCTCTGGGGGCGGGGGAGGGGAGCGAAGCCAGTTTGTTGTCAGAGGAGGGGAGTGAGGCCAGATCGTTGTATGGTGGGGGGGGGGGGGCGGGGGGCGGTGCAGG
Source organism: Mustelus asterias (assembly GCF_964213995.1). Taxonomy (NCBI): domain Eukaryota; kingdom Metazoa; phylum Chordata; class Chondrichthyes; order Carcharhiniformes; family Triakidae; genus Mustelus; species Mustelus asterias. The sequence goes on along the minus strand of NC_135802.1, from coordinate 21,780,234 downwards.
GATGAGGCCACACCATTCTCTGGGGGGCGGGGGGAGTGAGGCCAGTTCGTTGTCTTGGGGGGGGGGGGGGGGCGGGGGGGGGGGGCAGGAGGGAGGCGGGTAAGATGTATCTCGGGGTGGGGGGAGGCCCGATTGCTCACTGGTGGGGGGGCAGATGGATCTCTGGTGGGGGGCAGATGGATCTCTGGTGGTGGGGGCAGATGGATCTCTGCTGGGGGGGGTTCGCTGCCACTCTGCGGGCGATCGGTGGGAAGGGGAGGGGGCCGGAGTGGTGATCGGTCTGGGTAGTGGGGGGGTGGATAAGGGGTTCAGTGATGTGAGTGGGTAGTGGGGGGGTTGGATAAGGGGGACAGTGATGTGTGTGGGTAGTGGGGGGGTGGATAAGAGGGACAGTGATGTGTGTATTTAGTAGGGGGGTGGATAAGCGGGACAGTGATGTGTGTGGGTAGTGGGGGGGGGGTGGATAAGGGGGACAGCAATGTGTGTGGGTAGTGGGGTGGGTAGATAAGGGGGACAGTGATGTGTGAGGGTAGTGGGGGGGGGTGGATAAGGGGGACAGTGATGTGTGTGGGTAGTGGGGGGGTAGATAAGGGGGACAGTGATGTGTGTGGGTAGTGGGGGGTGGTGGATAAGGGGGACAGTGATGTGTGTGGGTAGTGGGGGGGGTGGATAAGGGGGACAGTGATGTGTGTGGGTAGTGGGGGGGGTGGATAAGGGGGACAGTGATGTGTGTGGGTAGTGGGGGGAGGTGGATAAGCGGGACAGTGATGTGTGTGGGTAGTGGGGGTGGGTGGATAAGCGGGACAGTGATGTGTGTGGGTAGTGGGGGAGGTGGATAAGGGGGACAGCGATGTGTGTGTGTAGTGGGGTGGGTGGATAAGGGGGACAGTGATGTGTGTGGGTAGTGGGGGGGGTGGATAAGGGGGACAGTGATGTGTGTGGGTAGTGGGGGGGGGGGTGGATAAGGCGGACAGTGATGTGTGTGGGTAGTGGGGGGGTGGATAAGGGGGACAGTGATGTGTGTGGGTAGTGGGGGGGTGGATAAGAGGGACAGTGATGTGTGTGGGTCGTGGGGGGAGGTGGATAAGGGGGACAGTGATGTGTGTGGGGGGAGGTGGATAAGGGGGACAGTGATGTGTGTGTTTAGTGGGGGGGGTGGATAAGGGGGACAGCGATGTGTGTGGGTAGTGGGGGGAGGTGGATAAGGGGGACAGTGATGTGTGTGGGTAGTGGGGGGAGGTGGATAAGTGGGACAGTGATGTGTGTGGGTAGTGGGGGGGGGGGTGGGTAAGGAGGACAGTGATGTGTGTGGGTAGTGGGGGGGGTGGATAAGGGGGACAGTGATGTGTGTGGGTAGTGGGGGGGGTGGATAAGGGGGACAGTGATGTGTGTGGGTAGTGGGGGGGGGGGTGGATAAGGGGGACAGTGATGTGTGTGGGTAGTGGGGGGGGGGGTGGATAAGGGGGACAGTGATGTGTGTGTGTGTGGGGGGTCGATAAGGGGGACAGTGATGTGTGTGGGTAGTGGGGGGGGGGGTGGATAAGGGGGACAGTGATGTGTGTGGGTAGTGGGGGGGGGGGTGGATAAGGGGGCAGTGATGTGTGTGGGTAGTGGGGGGGGGGGTGGATAAGGGGGACAGTGATGTGTGTGGGTAGTGGGGGGGGGGGTGGATAAGGGGGACAGTGATGTGTGTGGGTAGTGGGGGGGGGGGTGGATAAGGGGGCAGTGATGTGTGTGGGTAGTGGGGGGGGGGTGGATAAGGGGGACAGTGATGTGTGTGGGTAGTGGGGGGGGGGGTGGATAAGGGGGACAGTGATGTGTGTGGGTAGTGGGGGGGGGGGTGGATAAGGGGGCAGTGATGTGTGTGTGCACCATCGCTCCCGCTTGTTGCTCCCGGGTCGCTTTCTCTGCTCTCTGCAGCCCGGGAGCGATCTGACACGGCCGCACTTTTTCAAATTTTTTTCAAACTGCGCCTGCGCTGTTCAGAGCTCCGATCGTTTTGGCCGTGCTAAGCCCCGCCCACAGCGCGAATGGGACTGGAGATGGCTGAGAGCGTATGGGGGCGCCTGAAAGCAGATTTCTAAGTTAGATCTGCATTACGCCCAGATTCGGCACTTAGAATGAAAATGGTAAAATCAGGCCCATAGAGTCATAGAGGTTTACAGCATGGAAACAGGCCCTTTGGCCCAACTTGTACATGCCACCCTTTTTTTTTAACCATAAGCTAGTCCCAATTGCCCGTGTTTGTCCCATCTTACCCATGTAACTATCTAAGTGCTTTTTAAAAGACAAAATTGTACCCGTCGCTACTATTATCTTTGGCAGCTCGTTCCAGACGCTCACCACCTTCTGTGTGGAAAAATTGCCCCTTTGGACCCTTTTGTATCTCTCCCCTCTCACCTTAAACATAAACCAGGACAGTTTCCTGAGATCACAAGTAAACTCTCCATACTCTTCACCTTCAAACCCATGCCGACTGCTTTTTAAAGCTTCAATGGGGTTTCTTTTTGACTGATTTTTTTCTCCTACGAGCTTAATTATTCATGAGATTATTTCTGAAGCAAATCAGAGCAGAGGCTCAGGACATGATGTGCTTTGAGATGTTTCACTCTGTTAAAGAGTGATACAAATACAAGTTATTGACACAAGGAAGGTTACTGACGATGCTGGAATCTGAAACAACAACAGAAAAAATGCTGGAAAATCTCAGCAGGTCTGGCAGCATCTGTGGAGAGAGAAACAGAGTTAACGTTTCAAGCCTGGATGACCATCACATCACTATTGACTCAGGGAAGAAACCAATGATTCATCCCCCACATAAAGCTACACCGAGAGGAGAGTGCAAGAGAAGGACACTGGGACAGAGGGTCAGCAGCATCGAGAGGAGAGTGTGAGAGGAGGACACTGGGGCAGACAATGAGCAGCACCTAGCGGAGAGTGTGAGATGCGGACACGTGGACACCAGGACAGACAGTCAGCAGCACCTAGAGGAGAGTGTGAGAGGAGGACACTGGGGCAGACAATGAGCAGCACTGAGAGGAGAGTATGAGAGGAGATTGAAAACAGCTCAAGAGTGCAATGAGAAACCTGAGCGCTGGCTTGGAATTTGGAGCGCCTGAAGTGATGTCAGGATTCAAAAGTGACATTTGGCTAGTGAAAGCAGCTGATTTGATGAGTACGATTGGGTAAGTATTTACTACTATTGCTTGTAACATCACTATTTGGTATTTTATAGTTTGTAAAGGCTATAATCTGTACTAACAAGGATCAGGGAAAATGGGTTCGAGAGCAATTGATATTATTTAATTTTAAGTATCTTCCAAAAGGTTTAATTTAAAGGGGGAAGTCATTGCAGAAGAGCTCAACATCATGGTGTGCTCCTCCTGCTCTATGTGGGAAGCAGCAAACATTTCCAGTGCCTGGGGCCAGCATGTGTTCAGGAAGTGTCATAACCACAAAGTCATAGAGTTTTACAGGACAGAAAGAGGGCCCTCTGCCCATCATGTCTGTACTGGCCATCAAAAACCTATCTTTCCTAATCCCATTTTCCAGCACTTGGTCCGTAGCCTTGTATGCTATGGCATTTCAAGTGCTCATCTAATTGCTTCTTAGATGTTGTGATGGTTCTCACCTCTACCACCCTTTCGGAAAGTGAGTTCCAGATTCCCACCACCCTCTGGGTGAAATAGCTTTTCCTCAAATCCCCTCTAAATTCCCTGCCCTTTACCTTAAATCTGTGACCCTTGTTCTTGACCCCCTCTATGAAGGAGAAATGTTTCTTCCTATCTACCCTATCTATGCCCCTCATACTCTGGTAAGGAGGGATGAACATGCTTCCTTTCTTTATTCAATCTCCTCGGTTAATCACAAGATTCCCTTGTGGATATCCTCTCCCCAGTCCAGATGTATTTATGTTTTAAAAGGAGCCAAGTTAACCAGGCTTTCTTGAGTTAGAGAAGAAGTGAGTTTAATAGCTACCAACTGCAGGGAAGATAATGAAACACGTGCTCGTCCATTCACACAGATTAGAAGTGAGAAGTCAGTCCAAAAATTAACAAGTTGTATGAATCAGTCTTTGAGTTGTCAGTGAGAAGTAAATGGTGAAACGTTGTGGTCATAGAGATTTGTGATTACAGTAGCACTGATTTCAGCAATTGAACAGTTGGTTTCGCCTCTCCAGGAGTCTGCAGTTCAGCTGAAAGGAATTCTCCTGCTCCCTGTTCAGCTGTGGCTTGGTTCAGAAAAGGAGTGAGCCGATTCCACTCGCCCACCACCCTCTGTGTGAAAAACTTCCCCCTAACATTTCCCCTGTACCTACCCCCCAGCACCTTAAACCTGTGTCCTTTCGTAGCAGCCATTTCCACCCTGGGAAAAAGCCTCTGAGAGTCCACCCGATCTACGCCTCTCAACATCTTATACACCTCTATTAGGTCTCCTCTCATCCTACGTCTCTCCAAGGAGAAAAGACCGAGCTCCCTCAGCCTATCCTCATAAGGCACGCCACTCAATCCAGGCAACATCCTTGTAAATCTCCTCTGCACCCTTTCAATCTTTTCCACATCCTTCCTGTAATGAGGTGACCAGAACTGAGCACAGTACTCCAAGTGGGGTCTGACGAGGGTCGTATATAGCTGCATATTAGGTGCATTGACCTGAACAGGTGCCGGAGTGTGGCGACTCGGGGGAATCTCACAGGAACTTCATTGCAGTGTTAATGTAAGCCTTGCTTGTGACTAATAAATGAACTTTAACTTTAATACTCCTTTAAGGGTTATCAAAAGCCTACCCCTCGTAGAAACGGCCTGATTATCATTTAGCATTGATTTTAATGGAATGAAAACCAAGCCTTTAAAATAGGTGGTTGGTCTGCGATGGCAATTTGTATCTGAGTGTCGCATTGAAAACCCATGTATTTGCTTTTGACAGATTTTTTCTGGACCTGAACCCTGGCTCTAACAGCCTGGCAGACAGCCTAACTGAACTGAGGCGTGCCATTCTGCCACATCATGCCTGGAGCAAAATAAATTGGAGCTTTGCAATTATACGATTCAAGTAACACTTGATTAAATTTCCTCATTCTACCCAGCATGGAATTCTGATGATGAGTTTTGTTCCGAGGGCTGGGTTGTGAAATATTGAAAATGAAACTGCCTGCCTTGGCCTCGAGTGTCAAAGCCAATTTATGGACTGCCACCACTGTTAAGATGCAGCAGTAAGGATCAGCTCTTAAAATTGCCTGGAAACTAATAATAAAGGAAATGGTGGCATAATTGTAGTGTACAGCTGCAACATTTCATTTGTGACGTGAGTATAAGGTGCAAGTCGTGAAGTACAGAACTCTTAAGGCTACAGCTGCCCTGGCTACAGGAAGGGGAATAGCTTGTTACTGCTTTTCATAGAATCCCTATGGTGCAGAAGGAGGCCATTCGGCCCATTGAGTGTGCACTGACCACAATCCCACCCAGGCCCAATTCCCGTAACCCCACATATTTACACTGCTAATCTCTTAATACTAGGGTCAATTTATCATGGCCAATCAACCTAACCCGCACATCTGTGGACTGTGGAAGGAAACCAGAGCACCCGGTGGAAACCCACACGGACACGGGGACAATGTGCAAACTCCACACAGTTACCTGAGGCCGGAATTGTGACCTGAGGCCGGAATTATCCTTTATTGTTATTTTGCTGATAAACATACTCTGGCAAAATTAGGTGTCAGCCATGTCACAGTTGGGAGCGCACTCACCTCTCACTCAGTAGGCCGTGAGCTTATTGTCTCGAGGTTCGAATACAGAATCAGCGCTGACACTCAGAGCAAAATCTTACCAAGTTATGGCTGAGTGTTGATTCTGGCGAGAAAAACTGCATGTTTCTCTCCACATCTTATGACACTCTGTCAAATGAAAACAGGTGGACGTGTTTCACGCTATTATTTTATAAAAATCCATTCACAGAACATGGGCATCGCTGACTGGCCAACATTTATTGTCCATCCCTAGTTGCCCTTGGAGGGCAGTTGAGAGTCAACCACATTGCTGTGGCTCTCGAGACACATGTAGGCCAGACCAGGTAAGGACGGCAGATTTCCTGCCCTAAGGGACATTAGTGAACCAGATGAGTTTTTCCGACAATCGACAATTGTTTCATGGTCATCGGTAGATTCTTAATTCCAGATATTTTTTATTGAATTCAAATTCCTCCATTTTCCATGGTGGGATTTGAACCCGGGTCCCGAGAACGTTAGCTGAGTTTCTGGATTAATAGTCCAACGATACAGGGATTCAGGTTCCTGGACCATTGGGACCTCTTTAGGGGCAAGTGTGACCTGTATACAAAAAACGGGTGGCACTTGAATCCCAGGGGGACCAATATCCTGGCGGGAAGGTTGGCTAAGGCTACTGGGGAGAGTTTAAACTAGATAGGTTGCGGGGAGGGGATCAAGACGAGGAGACTGGGAGCGAGGAAGTTAGCTCGCAAACAGAGAAGGGTTATAGACAGTGCAAGAGGGAGGATGGATGGGGGATAGAGAAGCGGAGAGCTCAGACCAAAGGATTGAGATGTGTTTACTTTAATGCCAGGAGTATAGTGAATAAAGGGGATGAGCTCAGAGCGTGGATCGATGCCTGGAAGTGTGATGTGGTGGCCATTACGGAGACTTGGATGTCTCAGGGTCAGGACTGGATACTCCAGGTGCCGGGATTCAGATGTTTCAGGAAGGACAGGAAGGGAGGCAAGAGAGAGGGTAGAGTGGCACTGTTGATCAGGGATAGTGTCACAGCTGTAGAGAAGGTGTATGCTGTGGAAGGATTGTCTACAGAGTCTCTGTGGGTGGAAGTTCGGAGTGGGAAGGGGTCGATCACTTTGCTGGGAGTTTTCTATAGGCCACCCAATAGTGACAGGGAGGTGGAGGAGCAGATAGGGAAACAGATCCTGGAGAGATGCAGTAATAACAGAGTTGTTGTGATGGGAGACTTTAATTTCCCAAACGTAGATTGGAATATCCCTAGGGCAAGGGGATTGGATGGGGAGGAGTTCGTTAGGTGTGTTCAGGAGGGTTTCCTGACACAGCAGGTGGACAAGCCTACAAGAGGAGAGGCTGTACTTGATCTGATACTGACCAATGAACCTGGACAGGTGTCAGATCTCTCAGTGGGAGAGCATCTTGGGATAGCCATCATAACTCTATCGCCTTTATGCTTGCATTGGAAAAAGAGGATCAGGCAAGCTAGGAAAGCGTTTATATGGAGTAAGGGGAAATAAGAACACATAAGGCAGCAAATTAGAGGAGTAAATTGGAAGGAGGTATTCTCGGGGAAATGTACTGAAGAGAGGTGGCAGTTTTTCAAGGAATGTCTGTCTAGAGTTCTACAGGACAATGTTCCGAGCAGACAGGGAGATGTTGGTAGGTTAAAGGAACCGTGGTGCACGAAAGCTGTGCGGGACCTAGTCGTGAAGAAAAGGAAAGCGTACAAAAGGTTCAGAGAGCTTGGCGAAGATAGGGATTTAGATGAGTATACGGCCTGTAGGAAGGAACTAAAGAAGGAAATTAGGAGAGCCAGAAGGGGTCACGAGAAGGCCTTGGCAGGTAGGATTAAGGAGAACCCTAAGGCGTTCTATAAATATGTGAAAAATAAAAGGATGAGACGTGAAGGAATGGGGCCTATAAAAGGTGAAGGCGGGAAAGTCTGTACGGAACCAGTAGAAATGGCAGAGGTGCTCAATGAGTATTTTGCCTCGGTTTTCACAGAGGAAAAGGACCTGGATGGATGTACTGCGGGCATGCAGTGGACTGAAAAGATTGAGTATGTGGACTTTAACCAAGAGGTTGTGCTGGAATCTTTGAATGGCATCAAGATAGATAAGTCGCCGGGTCCGGATGGGATGTACCCCAGGTTACTGTGGGAGGCGAGGGAAGAGATTGCAGAGCCTCTGGCGATGATCTTTGCATCATTGATGGATTCGGGAGAGGTGCCGGAGGATTGGAGGATTGCAGATGTGGTTCCTATTTTCAAGAAGGGGAATAGGGATAGCCCAGGAAATTACCGACCGGTGAGTCTAACCTCAGTGGTTGCTAAGCTGATGGAGAAGATCCTGAGGGACAGGATTTATGAGCATTTAGAGAGGTTTAGTATGCTCAAGAATACTCAGCATGGCTTTGCCAAGGGCAGATCATGCCTTACGAGCCTGGTGGAGTTCTTCGAAAATGTGACTAATCACATTGTCGAAGGGAAAACGGTAGATGTGGTTTATATGGATTTTAGCAAGGCGTTCGATAAGGTCCCCCATGCAAGGCTTCTAGAAAAAGTGAGAGGCATGGGATCCAAGGGGCTGCTGCCCTGTGGATCCAGAACTGGCTTGCCCAAAGGAGGCAGAGGGTGTGTATGATGGGTCTTTTTCTAAATGGAGGTCGGTCACTAGTGGTGTGTCCCAGGGATCTGTTCTGGGACCCTTGCTGTTTGTCATTTTCATAAATGACCTGGATGAGGAAGTGGAGGGATGGGTTGGTAAGTTTACCGACGACATGAAGGTTGGTGGGGTTGTGGATAGTCTGGAGGGATGTCAGAAGTTACAGAGGGACATAGATAGGATGCAAGACTGGGCGGAGAAGTGGCAGATGGACTTCAACCCAGATAAATGCGTAGTGGTCCATTTTGGCAGGTCAAATGGGATGAAGGAGTACAATATAAAGGGAAAGACTCTTAGTACTGTAGAGGATCAGAAGGACCTTGGGGTCCGGGTCCATAGGACTCTAAAATTGGCTCCGCAGGTAGAGGAGATGGTTAAGAAGGCGTATGGTGTGCTGGCCTTTATCAATCGAGGGATTGAGTTTAGGAGTCCGGGGATAATGATGCGGCTATATCTTCCGTCAGACCCCACTTGGAGTACTGTGTTCAGTTCTGGTCGCCTCATTACAGGAAGGATGTGGAAATGACTGAAAGGGTGCAGAGGAGATTTACAAGGATGTTGCCTGGATTGAGTGGCATGCCTTATGAGGATAGGCTGAGGGAGCTCGGTCTTTTCTCCTTGGAGAGACGTAGGATGAGAGGAGACCTGATAGAGGTATATAAGATGTTGAGAGGCATAGATCGGGTGGACTCTCAAAGGCTTTTTCCCAGGATGGAAATGGCTGCTACGAGAGGACACAGGTTTAAGGTGCTGGGGGGGGTAGGTACAGGGGAAATATTAGGGGGAAGCTTTTCAGAAAGAGGGTGGTGGGCGAGTGGAATCGGCTGCCGTCAGTGGTGGTGGAGGCAAACTCAATAGGGACTTTAAAGAGACTTTAAAGGGACTTTAAAGAGTACATGGGACTTAATAAGATGGAGGGTTATAGGTAGGCCTAGAAGGTAGGGATGTGTTCAGCACAACTTGTGGGGCCGAAGGGCCTGTTTGTGCTGTAGTTTTTCTATATTTCTATGTTTCTATGTTTCTATAATACCACTAGGCCATCGGCTTCCTGTGTAGAGGGGTAGGGCCTAAACACCCCAACAAAGTCTGGCTACACTGAGATTGGTCACCATGTATAAAGGGTGCCCCGATCAGAAGAAAAAGTAAGGTAGATCGGTGAGGACGAGATCAAATAGGTTTTTCCCTCTTGTTGGTTCCCTCACCATCTGCCGCAGTCCCAATCTGGTAGCCATGTCCTTCAGGATTCAACCAGCTCAGTCTATGGTGGTGCTATCGAACCACTCTTGGTGATGGACATTGCAGTCCCCGACCCAGTGTACATTCTGTGCCCTTCCCACCCTCAGTGCTTCCTCCAAATGGTGTTCAACATGGAAATTACTGATTCATCAGCAGAGGGGTGTCTGAATCAGAGTGGGAAAGTAGGATAAAAGGTAAGACAGTCCATAAGCAGCTGTAGGCATTTAAGGAAATATTTCATCACTCTGAACAATGATATATTCAGTTGGGAAAGCACGACTCTATGGGAAGAATATTTCATCTGTCGCTGATCAAGGAAATTAAGGATGGTATGAAATTGAAAGAAAATGCTTAAATGATGTAAAGATTAGTCATAGGCCAGAAGGTTGGAAAATATTTAGTGTCTAGCAAGCAATGATCGAAGAAAAATAAAGAGGAAAAATTTGGAGAATGAGATAACAAACACTAGCAAGAAACACAAAAATGGACAATAAACATTTCTACAGGACAGTAAAGAATAGCTAAAGCAAGCATTGGTCCCTTCGAGGATTGCAACAACAAAGAGTGTTGGAACCACGGATAACCTCACGATGCTCCACTTCTCCAGCTTCCACCCTAAACACGTTAAAGAAGCCATCCCCTACGGACAAGCCCTCCGTATACACAGGATCTGCTCGGATGAGGAGGATCGCAACAGACACCTCCAGACGCTGAAAGATGCCCTCATAAGAACAGGATATGGCGCTAGACTCATTGATCAACAGTTCCAACGCGCCACAGCGAAAAACCGCACCGACCTCCTCAGAAGACAAACACGGGACACAGTGGACAGAGTACCCTTCGTTGTCCAGTACTTCCCCGGAGCGGAGAAGCTACGGCATCTCCTCCGGAGCCTTCAACATGTCATTGATGAAGACGAACATCTCGCCAAGGCCATCCCCACACCCCCACTTCTTGCCTTCAAACAACCGCACAACCTCAAACAGACCATTGTCCGCAGCAAACTACCCAGCCTTCAGGAGAACAGTGACCAAGACACCACACAACCCTGCCACAGCAACCTCTGCAAGACGTGCCGGATCATCGACACAGATGCCATCATCTCACGTGAGAACACCATCCACCAGGTACACGGTACATACTCTTGCAACTCGGCCAACGTTGTCTACCTGATACGCTGCAAGAAAGGATGTCCCGAGGCATGGTACATTGGGGAAACTATGCAGACGCTGCGACAACGGATGAATGAACACCGCTCGACAATCACCAGGCAAGACTGTTCTCTTCCTGTTGGGGAGCACTTCAGCGGTCACGGGCATTCGGCCTCTGATATTCGGGTAAGCGTTCTCCAAGGCGGCCTTCGCGACACACGACAGCGCAGAGTCGCTGAGCAGAAACTGATAGCCAAGTTCCGCACACACAAGGACGGCCTCAACCGGGATATTGGGTTTATGTCACACTATTTGTAACTCCCACAGTTGCGTGGACCTGCAGAGTTTCACTGGCTGTCTTGTCTGGAGACAATACACATCTTTTTAGCCTGTCTTGATGCTCTCTCCACTCCCATTGTTTTGTTTCTTAAAGACTGGATTAGTTGTAAGTATTCGCATTCCAACCATTATTCATGTAAATTGAGTCTGTGTCTTTATAAGTTCTGTTTGTGAACAGAATTCCCACTCACCTGAAGAAGGGGCTCAGAGCCTCGAAAGCTTGTGTGGCTTTTGCTACCAAATAAACCTGTTGGACTTTAACCTGGTGTTGTTAAACTTCTTACTGTGTTTACCCCAGTCCAACGCCGGCATCTCCACATCAGAACAAGGAAATGGCAGAGACTTGGAACAAGTATTGATAGAAGACACAAAATTCATCCCAAGAAGAGTGGAAAATCACGAGACAAAAGGGAGTGAGAAACTTAAAACAATAATATAATGTGGACATTAAGAAAGAGGATGTGTTGGAAATTTTGAATAGCATCAAGATAGATAAGTCGCCGGGACCGGATGGGATGTACCCCAGGTTACTGTGGGAGGCGAGGGAAGAGATTGCAGAGCCTCTGGCGATGATCTTTGCGTCGTCGATGGAGACGGGAGAGGCTCCGGAGGATTGGAGGATTGGGGATGTGGTTTCTATATTCAAGAAAGGGAATAGGGATAGCACAGGTAATTATAGACCGGTGAGTCTAACCTCAGTGGTTGGTAATGTAAGTGGACACAAATTTCTGTGATTCCTTAGATTAAATATTTCTTAGAATAAAATCAAATAAATGAAACAGGACAAAACAGCACCCAGGCACATAAGTGTGAACAGACAAGTCGGTCTTTTAAAAGGCAGAAACAAGGCAGACAAAGGGACTCAGGAACTCACATTAGCATAACCTTCCATTTAATTAAATTGGCTCCAAGGATATCAGGAAGCCCTTATCAAACAGAAGGTCTTCTAGACATGAAAGACTTCCTGATAAAACACCTATTGTATAAGAAACTCCGGAGATTTCAGACAACTATCACCTCCCTAGACTGGGCAATCACCAGACTTAACACATCAACTCCGCACCTAAAAACCCATTAAACATGATGACCATATCAGAACACCATAAACAAACCATTTACACATCAACCACAGAATGGTCAGAGTCAAATACTGTAAACAAAACATTAACATTTGAATCATACAAAGTGTCAAAGTTCGAGTATAACTGTAGCCCATTGTGGCAGGCTTTCAGAGTGCTTTTGGGACAGTGCTGTTTGTATGTCCTGATTGCACCTCCGTCGACGTTAATAAAGCTGTACCGCTGTTGAACCTGACTCTGAGTCCGAAGTGGTCGTGTTCGCCCACTCGCGCTAACAGTAAGTTGATGGAGAAGATCCTGAGGGACAGGATTTATGAACATTTAGAGAAGTTTAGTACGCTCAAAAGTCAAAGGCAAATCGTGCCTTATGAGCCTGGTGGAGTTCTTTGAAAATGTGACTAAACACTTTGACGAAGGAAAAGCGGTAGATGTGGTTTACATGGACTTCAGCAAGGCGTTCGATAAGGTCCCCCATGCAAGACTTCTCGAGAAAGTGAGAGGGCATGGGATCCAAGGGGCTGTTGCTTTGTGGATTCAGAACTGGCTTGCTTGCAGAAGGCAGAGAGTGGTTGTAGACGGGTCTTTTTCTGAATGGAGGTTGGTCATCAGTGGAGTGCCCCAGGGATCTGTTCTGAGACCCTTGCTGTTTGTCATTTTCATAAATGACGTGGATGAAGAAGTGGAGGGATGGGTTGGTAAGTTTGCCGACGACACGAAGGTTGGTGGTGTTGTGGATAGGTTGGAGGATGTCAGAAGCTGCAGCGTGACATAGATAGGATGCAAGACTGGGCGGAGAAGTGGTAGATGGACTTCAACCCGGATAAATGTGTAGTGGTCCATTTTGGCAGGTCAAATGGGATGAAGGAGTATAATATCTTAGCAGTGCAGAGGATCAGAAGGACCTTGTGGTCTGGGTCCATAGGACTCTTAAATCGGCCTCGCAGGTAGAGGAGGTGGTTAAGAAGGCGTATGGTGTGCTGGCCTTTATCAATCGAAGGATTGAGTTTCGGAGTTGGGAGATAATGATGCAGCTTTATAAGACCCTCGTCAGACCCCACTTGGAGTATTGTGCTCAGTTCTGGTCGCCTCATTACAGGAGGGATGTGGAAATGATTGAAAGGGTGCAGAGAAGATTTACAAGGATGTTGCCTGGATTGGTTGGCATCCCTTATGAGGATAGGTTGAGTGAGCTCGGTCTTTTCTCCTTGGAGAGACGAAGGACGAGAGGTGACCTGATAGAGGTGCACAAGATGTTGAGAGGTATAGATCGGGTGGATTTTCGGAGGCTTTTTCCCAGGGCTGAAATGTCTGCTACGAGAGGACACCGGTTTAAGGTGCTGGGGAGTAGGTACAGAGGAGATGTCAGGGGTAAGTTTTTCACTCAGAGGGTGGTGGGCGAGTGAAATCGGCTGCCGTCAGTGGTGGTGGAGGCAAACTCGATAGGGTCTTTTAAGAGACCTCTGGATGAGTACACAGGACTTAATAGGATTGAGGGTTATAGGTAAGCCTATATATATAAGCCTAGGTAGGTAGGGACATGACCGGCACAACTGGTGGGCCGAAGGGCCTGTTTGTGCTGTATTTTTTCTATGTTCTATGTTCTAAGTAGAAAAAAAGTACTGGGAAAATTAGTGGGATTGATGGCTGTCTTCTTATTTTTCTCTCCCTCCTTTCTTGGATAGCGGAACTGCATGTGTGGCTTTTCATCCTGCTGGGACTTTCCCAGAATCTACAGTGTTTTGAAAGATTACAACTAATGCATCCATGAGTACAAGTACTGGGAAATCTCTCAAAACACTGTAGATTCTGGAAAGGTCCCGGCAGAATGAAAAGCCACGCATGCAGCTCCGCTGTTCAAGAAAGGAGGGAGGGAGAAACAAGGACACGGGGAGAAGGAAAGAAGAGAGTGCAAAATATAGTGAGTTTATAAGAGTTAGAGTACAGTTTTAAAAGCATAGAATGAGATTAAAAGATAGAATTAGAGGGTATGATGGGGACAGCTCGCAAAAAGTCACCTTTTTGCCATAGTCATATGCTGGGATTTTACTGCCTTGCCCGCCCAAGACTCGTAAGATCCCACCCGAGGCCAATGGAGAATGCTTTTCTGTGAGCCTCGCCTGCCCCGATTCTGGCATTCTCCGTTGGCCTCAGGTGGGGATTTTATGAACCTTGGGTAGGCAGGGCAGTAAAATTCCGGCTATAGCGTCCCCACAGTGCAAAAGGCACTGGCCTATCGAGTCTGCACCGACCACATTCCCACCCAGGCCCTGTCCCCGTAACCCCACATATTTACCCTTATAATCCCCCTGACACCTAGGGACGATTTAGCATGGCCAATCAGCCTAACCCGCACATCTTTGGAGTGTGGGAGGAAACCGGAACACCCGGAGGAAACCCACGCAGACACGAGGAGAATGTGCAAAGTCCACACAGGCAGTGACCCGAGGCCGGATTTGAACCCAGGTCCCTGGCGCTGTGAGGCAACAGTGCTAACTGTGCCCACCATCTCAGTTGGCAAACTGTAAGTAGTTGTGTACTGCTGGGACCACATCTGTAGTATTGTGTGCAAATCTGCTCTCCAACTACCACATCGACTGCATTACCCTCATCAACCCTCTCTGATCCCTCATCAAAAAATTCAATCAAATGAAAATGCCTTTAACAAATCCACGCTGGCTCACCTTATTCAGTCCACCCTTGTCCAAGTGACTCTTATAACCCAGATTTTCTAAAACCTTTCCCAGTACCAATAAGAAAACACATGGTTTGTAGTTGCTGGGTTTATCCTTACATCCTTTACTGAACAATGAAGGCTCCAAGCTAATCTCTTGCTCTCATTCCTATGTTGATAATTATTAACTGAATCTTAAAAGTTGGCTTTGAACGTTCCTCATTTTAATTTTTAAAATTCATTCGTGGGACATGGGCGCCGCTGGCTGGCCAGCATTTATTGCCCATCATGGGCGGCACGGTAGCACAGTGGTTAGCACTGCTGTTTCACAGCTCCAGGGTCCCGGGTTCGATTCCCGGCTCGGGTTACTGTCTGTGTGGAGTTTGCACATTCTCCTCGTGTCTGCGTGGGTTTCCTCCGGGTGCTCCGGTTTCCTCCCACAGTCCAAAGATGTGCGGGTTAGGTTGATTGGCCAGGTTAAAAATTGCCCCTTAGAGTCCTGAGATGCGTAGGTTAGAGGGATTAGCGAGTAAAATATGTGGGGGTAGGGCCTGGGTGGGATTGTGGTCGGTGCAGACTCGATGGGCCGAATGGCCTCCTTCTGCACTGTAGGGTTTCTATGATTTCTATCTCTCGTCACCCTTGAACTGAGTGGCTTGCTGGGCAATTTCAGAGAGCAGTTGAGAGTCAACCACATTGCTGTGGCTCTGAAGTCACATGTAGGCCAGACCAGGTAAGGACGGCAGATTTCCTTCCCTAAAGGACATTAGTGAACCAGATGGCCTTGTGCAACAATCGACAATAGTTTCACGGTCATCAGTAGATTCTTAATTACAGATTTTTAAAAATTGAATTCAAATTCCACCATTTGCTGTGGTGGGATTTGAACCCAGGTCCCCAGAACATTAGCTGAGTTTTTGGATTAATAGCCTAGCGATGATACCACTAGGCCATCGTCTTCCTTTATAAATGTTCAGAGCATAGGTGAAAATATTAGCAGGATTTGAAATGCAGTGAGTGCTTCAGCAAGAATGAACTCTAGGAGATCATGCCCAAACTGATTACAAGAATATATCACTGGAAGATTCATGGCTGAATTTATAACATGAGACAGAGTTAGTACTTTGTTGTTTCGCTGCGATTTTAGGAATATTTGAATTTAAAAAAAATGTTATTGTGTGTATTTTGTTCTTTCACCGTGGCTAATGTTTGTTTGGCATTGCTGATTTTCATTTTTTAAATTCGCCCGTTTTCTCTCCTTGAATTCCAGTCACGTACCTTCCAATGTTTGCCCCGTGGCTTTCTTGAGAATCAAATGAGTTCCATTCTTTCATTGTTGTAACAAAGTTCAAAGTTAGTGCATGAGTAAAATCAAGAATAAAATCAATCACAATTGTCACTTGCCTCTCACTGACCTCCAAGACTTTGGTAAGATTGATTTCTGAGGTGAATGACCCTGGGTCTGAATATAATTGAGAGTCTCTGCATCTCAATTCAAGGCTTACTGCCGCACCTTTACAGCACGGAATCAGGTCATTCAGTCCAACTGCTTCATGGCAGCATTTGTGCTCCACACAAACCTCCTCCCATTCCTCTTCATCCAATCCCAACAACATATTCTTCCATACCTCTATCCCTGAATCACTTCAACAATTTCTCCTTTAGTATATCAATGTCATTGACATAGAGGTCCTAAAAAGCTGTGGAATTTCTATCAGCATTTGAGTTCAAACGGCCCTGCTCAGTTTGAACTTCTCACAGTTGGTGGCCACATCCTCTTGCCTTTCTCCTTCTGGCGAAAATTGGGATCTCTGGATCCAGGTCCCCCTGCCATTTTATAGGAACCCCTGGGGGCTCTGTGATCCTGTGAAAATCAGGGCCACAATGGCATGTAATCTGCTCAATGGAATTCCTTATCGGTGCATGGCAACCAGAGACTGACTGACCAAGTCAGGCGGCACAATGGCACAGTGGTTAGCACTGCTGCCTCGCAGCACCAGGGACCTGGGTTCGATTCCCAGCTTGGGTCACTGTGTGGAATCTGCACGTTCTCCCTGTGTTTGCGTGGGTTTCTTCCGGGTGCTCCGGTTTCCTCCCACAGTCCGAAAGTCATGCTGGTTAGGCGCATTGGCCGTGCTAAATTCACCCTCCGTGTATACGAACAGGCACCGTAGTGTGGCAACACAGGGATTTTCACAGTAACTTCATTGCAGTGTTAATATAAGCCTACTTGTACCACTAATAAATAAAATAAAAGCTGTCATGGACACATTGAACGTTTCAAGTGGTTTTGTAAGCAGGTTGTTTTGAATCATTTGTGTTACTGTTCCATCACTTCTGGCTCCAATGTAATTATTAAGTCATTCACTCAGTTCTGGCCTTTACAGTGGCGCATGTAACTCAAGAATAACAGGATCTATTTTCTACTTCTAAAAATAAAGACACCTGCAGAGAGAATGATTCCCGAGTGACACCATTAACCATTAGTCAGATGGAAAAAGCAGAAACACAGGCAGAGTATTTAACAATGAGATAGCAACTGAAATCTCTGATTCTGCTCATTTGTCACCTGCCAGACGTTAATGTTCCTGTGGTCTCCCCAGCCCTGAAGCAAATCTAAGTTAAGGCGAGCGGGGAATAAAGCATTGCAGGGTCACCTACAGAAAAGAAAGACTCACTTATGAGAAGTATGACCCTTTCCCGTGTCACGTCCCTACAAGAGCTTAAAGAGATTGGGTCTATCAGCTCTCCCAGGTTGTCTGGAAGTCTCCCGCGATCAGGGCTTGTTCTCCTGAACACTGCTACCACCATCCAAGAGAAAAGGGGAAGTGATGGCCTAGTGGTATTATTGCTAGACTATTAATCCAGAAACTTACCTGGGGACGCGGGTTAGAATCCCGCCATGGCAGGTGGTGGAATTTGAATTCAATAAAAAAAAATCTGGAGTTAAGACTCCAGTGATGACCATGAAACCATTGTCGATTGTCGGAAAAACCCATCTGGTTCACTAATGTCCTTTAGGGAAGGAAAGCTGCCGTCCTTACCTGATCTGGCCTACATGTGGCTCCAGATCCACGGCAATGTGGTTGACTCTCAATTGGCCTCGGACAACTAGGGATGGGCAATGAATGCTGGCCAGCCAGCGACGCACATGTCCCACAAATAAAAAAAGCAGAGAGAAAAGGGTCACTTGGTGGCTGGGAAATTCAGGTAGACCCGAGAGGGGAAAATACCCTGGGAACATCACCGGGACGAGGGCTGGGAACATCACCAGAAAGACAGTGGTAAAGCCCAGTCAACAACTGGGAGGGCAGCACACAGGAAGGGGTGAGGGTGAGGCAGGTCAGAAATAAAGGTGAAGGAGGAAGCTTCAGTTACAAGTAATTAGCATTTCAATTCTCCCCTCAAATTAAATCTCATTAGCAGAGTCTGGAGAAGTGGATTGTGGCCCGATTAATCAATTTGCCTGACAGGACGGCACAGTGGTTGGCACTGCAGACTCGCAGTGCCAGGGACCCGGGTTCAATTGCAGACTTGGATGACTGTTGGAGTTTGCACATTCTCCCTGTATCTGTTTGGGTTTCCTCCGGGTGCTCCGGTTTCCGCCCACAGTCCAAAGATGTGCGGGATAGCTGAAATGGCAATGCTAAATTGCCCCTTAGTGTCCCAAGATGTATAGGTTAGGGGAATTAGTGAGTGTTGCGGGCTTTTCATTGATCACAACTTTACCCTTCGAGTAACCAGACAAGTAACAGAGTTTTCTTAAACAGGTGTTTTAATACAAGCTATAGCAAGGACACGGGGAAGCTACAGTTCACATTGCAGAAGCTAGTCAGAGTGGCATATTCCAAAATACAAAGGTAATTAAAGTTTTCAAAATCAGTTCAAGTAATTAACATAAACCAATCACAATCACTTTATGCTTGCTTCACTATAATATCCAATCAGCGTGGAAACTTCACAGTATAACTCGTTTCCATATCTGTGGATCACTCTCATCTTCCAGTACAGATGTCTGATTTACGTGCTTTGCCAGACTATTGGCCTTGGTGTCTGTCTGTGAAGGCTCTTATAAGAAGGCCTTTGTTTTTCAGCCTGTGTGATTTTTAACCTTGTGAGACTATTAACCCTTTCAGCGGGGTAAATATGTGGGGTTATGGGGATAGGGCCTGGGTGAGATGCACTGTCAGAGAGTTGGTGCAGACTCGATGGGCCAAATGGCCTCCTTCTGAACTGTAGAGGGGCAATGAAACAGAAAAGCCAAGGGTGACAGCAGTGAGAAGTGCGAGGAAATACAGGGAACGGGAGGGGGAAAGTTGGGAATTTGAAGAGGAAATAGCAAATGTGAAGGGAGCAAAGTGAACATGTGGATAAAATGATTGGGAATTCTGGATGGTTCTCTCTCGATTGAGAAAAAAGTTACCCCAACTTACTTTGACCTAGAATTTATTTTGCAGTCCAGCTTAACTGAAACCAAAAGAGAAAATCTCAGCAGGTCTGGTAAGGAGAGAAAATAGGTGACTTTTTGAGTCCAGATGACCCTTTGTTCAAAGCTAAAAGGCAT
The DNA here is from genome assembly GCF_964213995.1 of Mustelus asterias. Classification (NCBI taxonomy): domain Eukaryota; kingdom Metazoa; phylum Chordata; class Chondrichthyes; order Carcharhiniformes; family Triakidae; genus Mustelus; species Mustelus asterias. The sequence goes on along the minus strand of NC_135802.1, from coordinate 21,760,785 downwards.
AGAAAGTGGGAGATATTTATACTGCAGGGTGAGGGAATGAAAGATGAGTCATAGCCACAGAAACCAGGGGAAAAGGCTGCTAATGGCAGTCCAGAGAGAATAAAGGGTGTGAATGGATAAACGGCAGAGAAGATGAAAACTGTGACAGATGAAGATGTTGGGGGAGAGGGGGGAAGATAGGACAGAGGTAGAATGTAGAGAAGGGGAAGCAGGGGAGGGAGAAAAGGTAAGGGAAGGGGGATGAAGTAGGGGAAAGAGGGGGGAAAGAAAAATGAAGAAAGACAATAAAGAAATAAAAGGAAAGGAACAGTAAAAAATTAAATAAAATAGAGGTCGAGCAAATCATCTGAAGTTGTTGAATTCGATGTTGAGACCGGAAGGCTGTAAAGTGCCCAGCTGGAAGATGAGATGCTGTTCCTCCAGTTTGCGTTGAGCTTCACTGGAACATTGCAGCAGGCCAAGGACAGACATGTGGACATTTTGTTCTATGAAACCAAACCTGGAAATGGAAATATCACCTGAATTAAATAGAGGTTTCCATCCATGGCAAATTCAATAATGATCAATGAAGAATGTTTGAAAACCACATAATCAAACATTGCACGCTTAGATATCAGAGCTACATGATCGGAAGTCACATGCTCAAACCTCCCAGGAATACATCCAACCAGAGTTGGGAGCCCTGTAACTAAATGGAGTAAAAATGATTTAAATGTTTTCTTCAGAGAGTTATGGTCAAACTTGTCAGCCCAGGTTCAGCTGGTAGTCTTCAACTACACTTTGGGATGTCAGCCCTAATATCTTCCTGGTATGATCCAAACCAGAAACCCCAAGGTGTTTTATGAAGTCAGCCTAGACCATAAGTTTTGCACTTTGAATTTGGCATGGGTAAGCATAAGATGTTTCACTCTAGGTATGATTCAAGTGACCCACGAGGGGGCTTTTATCAAGCAAAGTTTATTTAAGAATGCATTTAAGATATAATAAGAAAATTAGCATAACTTTTACCAATTACAATAAAAACATGTTATTGTATAAACCTTAACAGCTAAATATACTGTTCCAAATCAAACAACTTCCACAGACACACACCCCATTCCAGGCTTAGCACAGAAAGCAAGTATGCTCATGTGATAGAGTCATAGAGGTTTACAGCATGGAAACAGCCCCCTTGGGCCAACTTGTCCATGCTGTCCTTTTGTTTTAAACCCCTAAGCTAATCCCAATTGCCCGCATTTGGCCCATATCCCTCTATACCCATCTTATCCATGTAACTGTCTAAATGCTTTTTAAAAGACAAAATTGTACCCGCCTTTACTACTACCTCTGGCAGCTTGTTCCAGATACTCAACACCCTCTGTGTGAAAAAATTGCCCCTCTGGACTTTTGCATCTCTCCCCTCTCAACTTAAACCTACGCCCTGTAGTTTTAGACTCCCCTACCTTTGGGAAAAGATATTGACTATCTAGCTGATCTGTGCCCCTCATTATTTTATAGACCTCTATAAGAACTCCCCTCAGCCTCTTATGCTCCAGAGAAAAAAGTCCCAGTCTATCCAGTCTCTCCTTATAACTCAATCCATCAAGTCCCAGTAGCATCCTAGTAAATCTTTTCTGCACTCTTTCTAGTTTAATAATATCCTTTCTATAATAGGGTTTCCAAAACTGTACACAGTATTCCAAGTGTGGCCTTACTAATGTCTTGTACAACTTCAACAAAATGTCCCAACTCCTGTATTCAATGTTCTGACCAATGAAACCAAGCATGCCAAATGCTTTCTTCACCACTCTGTCCACCTGTGACTCCACTTTCAAGGAGCTATGAACATGTACCCCTAGATCTCTTTGTTCTGTAACTCTCCCCCTCTGCCCTACCATTAACTGAGTAAGTCCTGCCCTGGTTCAATCTACCAAAATGCATCATCTCTCATTTGTCTAAATTAAACTCCATCTGCCATTCGTCAGCCCACTGGCCAATGCTGGACCTTGCAGCTTTCCAACACCTGCTGTGGATTACTCCTTTGGATGTTGAATCGAAACACTGAGGCCTTCCCAGCCCTGGAACTTTCAGCACACCTTGAGACACACAGAGAAACTGCTTGCCTCTTGCTTCTAGCTGCACCTCACAGACAGCAGAATTTTCACTCTGGAGACAGAGAACACTGCTTTCAGTCTGCAGTCCAAAACCTTTGGATTTTTCCTGTAGAAATGAACTGTCCCAAGGTCCCACCTGACCTGTCAATCAGTCTCCACCCAACAATTCCAAAAGGGTCATAAAACTCCAGGGGACACTGTATTCGGCCAAATTAAAAATAAACATTGCTTCAATTATCCAGCTTCAGCAATGGTAAAACATACCAGTTACAGACAGCACAGCATCAAAACAAAACTGCCAGGCCTCCTTAAAAACAAACTGCAGAGAAACATGACTAAAATTCATTTCTTAAAGGCACAGTAACGCCACACTTCCTTTGTGGCTCGGTGTCATATTTTGATTTATAATAATCCTAAGAAGCACCTTGGCACATTTTATCACATTAAGGGCATTATATAAATGCAAATTGCAGTGATTCATAGAATCATAAAATCCCTGCAGTGCTTGGGGAGGCCATTCAGCCCATCGAACCTGCGCCGACAACAATACCACCCAGGCCCTATCCCAGAAACCGCACATATTTACCCAGATACTAAAGGTCAATTTAGCATGACCAATCAACCTAACCCGCACACCTTTGGAGTGTGGGAGGAAACCGGAGCACCCAGAGGAAACCCACACAGACACGAGGAGAACATGCAGACTCTGCACAGACAGTGACCCAAGGATGGAATTGAACCCGGGTCCCTGGCGATGCGAGGCAGCAGTGCCACCATGCAACCCCCATTGTTGTTACAGAATTGGGAAAGTGGTGTAGAATGGTTTGGCTTGGCGACTGTTCCGTCTTTTTGGTCCTCCTGTTTAATTTACGAGCTTTGCTCAGCTATCCATCTCCTCATGAAATGGGTAACTTTTACCCTATGGAGCTGCCGCATCTCTTGGTCGTTAGTGGAAACCTCAAGCTGCCCCATTGATTTCTGAACCACATATGTGAGGTTCCCATCTAGAGAAAGCACTGTGGTGCAGGAAGTCCCAGTCACTGGAATGCCACTGAACATGATCTTTCATTATGTGAGCTGCAGACCATTAGGTACATTCAATTATCACTAATTATTGCTGAACAAACAAATGGCAACACAGTCATGGTTAAGGAAATTAATTGCGTTCATTATAACTGCAATTTAAATCTGGTATTAGCCGAATGGATAATTACCGATGATCCTGTTAAATGTAATGTCTATAAACTGGGTCTACATTAAACTGTTTGCCTATTAATTGAACCTGCTCCAAGTCATAGAATCCCTACAGTGCAGAAGGGGGCCATTCAGCCCACCGAGTCTGCACCAACCACAATCCCACACAGGCCCTATCCCCATAACTCCATGCATTTACCCTAGCTAGACCCCTGACACTAAGGGGCAATTTAGCATGGCCAATCCTCCTATTCCGCACATCTTTGGACTGTGGGAGGAAAGCGGAGCGCCCAGAGGAAACGCACGGAGACACGAGGAGAATGTACAGACTCCGCGTAGACAATGACCCAAGCCAGGAATTGAACCTGGACCCCTGGAGCTATGTGGCAGCAGTGCTAACCACTGTGCCACCGTGCCCCCTTTAGTCCTTTAGATGGTTATTTTTTTTGTCACGCGTTCATTATTATATAGCTCTGCTTTGCCTTTTCTGCTGGGGCTTGTCTTCTCCCTTTCCTCCTCAAGGGATTTTGTGCAGGCTTTTCTCCAAGGGTAATATTTTATAAATTATGAAGAACAAAGAACAAAGAAAATTACAGCACAGGAACAGGCCCTTCGGCCCTCCAAGCCTGCACCGACCATGCTGCCCGACTGAACTAAAACCCCCTGCTCTCCCGGGGACCATATCCCTCTATTCCCATCCTATTCATGTATTTGTCCAGATGCCCCTTAAAACTCACTATCGTATCTGCTTCCACTATCTCCCCCAGCAACGAGTTCCAGGCACCCATCACCCTCTGTGTAAAAAACTTGCCTCGTACATCTTTAAACCTTGCCCTTCGCACCTTAAACCTATGCCCCCCAGTAATTGACTCTTCCACCCCGGAAAAAGCTTCTGACTATCCACTCTGTCCATGCCCCTCATGATCTTGTAGACTTCTATCAGGTCGCCCCTCAACCTCCGTTGTTCCAGTGGGAACAAACCAAGTTTCTCCAACCTCTCCTCATAGCTAATCCTCATACCAGGCAACATCCTGGTAAATCTTTTCTGTACCCTCTCCAAAACCTCCACATCCTTCTAGTAGTGTGGCAACCAAAATTGAACACTATATTACAAGTGCGGCCTAACTAAGATTCTATAAAGCTGCAACATGACTTGCCAATTTTTAAACTCAATGAGAGTGCAGAGGAAGTTGACAAGAATGTTACCAGGGCTGTAAATTGTAGCTATGAGGAGAAATTGGGTAGGATAGGGTTATTTTCCTTAGAACAGAGAAAGCTGATGGATGATCTAATTGAGGTGCACAAAAGTATGAAGGGCCTAGAGAGGGTGGACAGGAAAGACTTGGTTCCCCCAAGCTGAGGGGTCAATTGCCAGGGGGCATTCATTTAAGGTGATTGGCAGAAGGATTAAAGGGGACATGAAGAAAAACTTTTTCACCCAGAGGGTGGTGGGCATTTGGAATTCACTGCCTAAGTTGGTGGTTGAGACCGAAATGCTCAAACCATTTAAAAAATGTCTGGATCTGCATCTGAAATGTTGTAATTTGCAAAGCTATGAACCATGGGCTGGAAAATGGATCGAGGGTGAACAGCTTTTTTCTTTTTTGTCCAGCTCAGACACGAGCTTGAGAAATTTTCCTGACGAGAACTTTGGAGCGATTTACAAAAGGATGAAGCAGAGTCAAGAGAAGCAGTGATTGAGAGATCCTTAGAATGGCCCAAACTCCATTCCTTCCCATTTCCATGTATGGGGATGGGGGAGGAGGTTTTGATTTTTTGATCTGCCCATCAGGCAACAAGCAAAAGTTTAGTTGCCTCCTCATGTGCTGAATAGCCCCTTTCTGCACCATAAGCTCATGATGATTCTCTGCTTCTAACAGTCCCAAAGCCCATGCCGCAGTGGGGCTGTTGATTGAAGGTCCTGCCAGCTAGCAGTGCAGGTCACGTTCAGCTGAACTTTACAATCAAGCACATGAGGAGGCAACTAAACTTTTGCTTGTTGCCTGATGGGCAGATCACAAATCAAAACCTCCTCCCGCATCCCCATACATGGAAATGGGAAGGAATGGATTTTGGGCCATTCTAAGGATCTCTCAATCACTGCTTCTCTTGACTCTGCTTCATCCTTTTGTAAATCGCTCCAAAGTTCTTGTCAGGAAAATTTCTCAAGCCTTCCTTCATATTTGTATGTCCTGTTACCAGCCAACATTCAGCAAATCTGCGTTGCAACCTCTTTAATACATTAACATCCTTCCTCTCGTGTGGAGTCTAACGCAACAGCACATCTTGGATATAGCTCCAGTTTTCATGCCCTTGCTTTGTAATGGATATTAAACTTTATTGGTACCTCTTCAGTTAGCAATTGTTGGAACCATAACTTTTATTTATAGAAATAATCTAATAGATGCCTTGCAGGCAGTTTGATGGGTGTTCTTTCCTCTTGCTCCATCATTCATTTCACAATTTAACATCCGCAATAACCTTCAGCAGTTTTTGTAGGCTGTTCCATTATTTTGTGTTACTATTGTGCGTCTGTAGAAGTAACATGAAATTGACACCAGCCATTTGTCCTACTTTGTCAGGGAGCAGGGTTATTTTAGATTCCCTACCTATGGTCCGAACATTAAAGCTAGGTGATATCATGGCGGCAGAGTGGCACAGTGGTTAGCACTGCTGCCTCACAGCACCAGGGATCCAGGTTCGATTCCTGGCTTGGGTCACTGTCTGTGTGGAGTTTGCACGTTCTCCCCGTGTCTGCATGGGTTTCCTCCAGGTGCTCCGTTTTCCTACCACAGTCCAAAAGCCATGCTGGTTAGGTGCATTGGCCATCGTAAATTCTCCCTCAGTGTACCTGAACAGGTGCCACAGAGTGTGGCGACTCGGGGATCTTCACAGTAACTTCACTACAGTGTTAATATAAGCCTACTTGTGACTAATAAATAAACTTGAAAAAAATCATATAAGGAATCATAGAATCCCGACAGTACAGAAGGAGGCCATTCAGCCCATTGAGCCTGGACCAAAAACAATCCCACCCTATCCCCATAGCCCCACATAATTACCGTGATAATCCCTCCAAAACTAGGGTCAATTTAGCATGGTCAATCAACCTAACTCGCACATCTTTGGACTGTGGGAGGAAACTGGAGCACCGGGAGGAAACCCACGCAGAACGGGGAGAATGTGCAAACTTCACACACAGTGACCCAAGCCGGGAATCGAACCCAGGTCCTTGGCGCTGTTATTGGCGCAGGTGCTAACTATTGTGCCACCTTACTGCTCCAATGTGAAATCTCTGCCCTCACCGCTTCCCAATACTATTGAGGCTAGGGTTCAGTCTTTTAGTTTATTTGTTCACAGGAAGCACACGTCACTGACTGTAGCCAACATTTACTGCCCAACCCTAATTGTCCTTGCTTCAGAGTCACATGTAGGCCAGACTGGGTAAGGACAGCAGATTTCCTTCCCTAAAGGACGTGAACCAGATGGGCTTTTATGACAATCGACTACGACCATGGTCGTCATGAAACTTTTATTTCCAGATTTTGTTATTGAATTCAAATTTCACTATCTGCTGTGGTGGGATTCGAACCTGGGGCCCCAGAACATTATCAAGAGGACATCCTTGCTCCTGTACTCTAGTCCTCTTTCAAAGAAGACCAGCATACTATTTGCATTCTTAACTGCTTGCTGCACCTGCATGCTTGCTTTCAGTGACTGATATACGAGGACACTCAGGTCCCTTCGTATATTTATATTATACTGCATCTGCCATGTATTTGCCCACTCACTCAACTTGTCTAAATCACCTTGAAGCCTCTTAAGCTCCTCCTCACCACTTACATTGCCACCAAGGTTTGCCTGCTCAGGAAACGTGGAGATGCAATGCTGGGGCTGGTTTCCAGCAGAGGGACCGGAAAATCATGCTGGCATGAATGGCTGGAAAATTCCACCCTACCATGGAATGCATTCTTTCTGGTTGTATCACAGCTTGATATAGCGCCTGCTCTGACCAAGATCGCAAGAAACTACAAAGGGTCGTGAACGAAGCCCAGTCCACCACTTAAACCAGCCTCCCATCCATTGACACCGTCTACACTTCACGCTGCCTCGGCAAAGCAGCCAGCATAATTAAGGACCCACGCACTCCGGACATTCTCTCTTCCAACTTCTTCCGTCGGGAAAAAGATATGAAAGTCTGAGGTCACGTACCAACCGACTCAAGAACAGTTTCATCCCTGCTGCCGTCAGACTTTTGAGTGGACCTACCTCGCACAAAGTTGATCTTTCTCTGCACCCTAGCTATGACTGGAACACTACATTCTGCACTCTTGGTTCCTTCTCTATGAACGGTATGCTTTGTCTGTATAGCGCGCAAGAAACAATACTTTTCACTGTATACTAATACATGTGACAATAATAAATCAAATCAAATCAAAAATGTGTTTCCACATCCAAATCATTGATGTATATTGTAAACAGTTGGGGCGCAAGCACTGATCCCTGCAGGAGCTCCACTAGCTGCTATATTCCACTCCAAAAAAGACCCATTTATTCCTGCTCTTTGTTTCCTGTCTGCGAACCAATTCTCAATCAATGAACCTGCAACCGTCACAGAATTAACAAGCTGATTCACTAGCGAAGCCCAATTCTTGCATACAAGAGTGCCCTAGTACTTAAAGAAATGTTTCTCATTTATTCATTACTGGGAAATGGCCACAATAGGCAAAGTCAGCATTCATTATCCATCCCTTGTTGCCATGGGGAAAGTGAATTGCATATTAGAAGAGGTTAGTGAAGAGATAGCAAATGGGTCACTATATGAGAGACAGAAAAGCCATCAGAAAAGGAAACAATGTCAGAGGATTGGTAAGCAGCTAATGAGCCTACTATATGTAAATTGAGAGATTGAAAAAGCCATGGGAGTAACAGATCAATTAGCTTAATGCCGGAGGTCAGAAAGATAATGGAATCCTTACTCAAAGATGTAACAGGAAAAGCCTATGGAGCAAAAACCGAAAAATACTGGGAAATCTCAGCAGGGCTGACAGCATAAAACATAGAAACTAGAAGCAGGAGGAGGCCATTCAGCCCTTCGTGCCTGCTCTGCCATTCACCTTGATCATGGCTGATCATTGAATTCAACATCCTGATCCCCCCTCCCTCCCATATCACTTGAGCGGGTGGCACGGTGGCACAGTGGTTAGCACTGCTGCCTCACAGCGCCAGGGACCTGGGTTCGATTCCTAGCTTGGGTCACTGTCTGTGCAGAGTCTGCACGTTCTTCCCGTGTCTATGTGGGTTTTCTCCAGTTTTCTCCCACAATCCAAAAGATGTGCTGGTTAGGTGTGTTGGCCATGCTAAATTCTCCCTCAGTGTACCCGAACAGCCAGAGTGTGGTGACTGGGGGACTTTCACAGGAACTTCATTGCAGCGTTAATGTAAGCCGACTTGTGACAAATAAATAAGCTTTAGCTCTACAGTCCCAAGAGCTATATCTAATTTCTTCTTGAAATCAGAAAACGTTTTGGCCTCAACTACTTTATGTGGCAGTGAATTCCATACATTCACCACCCTCTGGGTGAAGAAATTTCTCCTCACCACAGTTCTAAAAGCTTATCCTCAAACTATGACGCCTAGTTCTGGACTCCCCCACCATTGGGAACATTCTTTCTGAATCTACCCTGTCTAACCCTGTTAGAATTTTATAAGTTTCTGTGAGATCCCCTCTCACTCTTCTAAACTCCAGTGAATATAATGCTAACCGACTTCGTCTCTCCTCATATGACAGACCGCCATCCCAGGAATCAGTCTGGTAAACCTTCGCTGTCCTCCCCCTATAGCAAGGACATCCTTCCTCAGATAAGGATACCGAAACAACACACAATACTCCAATGCCCTATGCAATTTCAGTAAAACATCCCTATCCATATACTCAAATCCTCTCGCTATGAAGGCCAACATACCATTTGCCATCTGTGGAGAGAGAACAGAGCTAATGTTTCGAGTCTGGATAACCCTTCGTCAGAGGTGAAGACTTTTAAAAATAGGATGATATTTATACCATTAGGGTGATGGGGGTGGGGGGGGGGGGGGGGGGGGGGGGTGGGGGGGGGCAGGGAGGGGAGGGGGTGGAAGGTGTGATTGATAGGGATGTCATAGACAAATGAAAATGACGGTGATCATGGCTAAGAAGGGTGCTGATAACGGCCATTAAGAGATCAGGATGTGTAAGTGGAGGAACAAAGGTAAGCAGAGTGTCAAAGGAAACCTGAAACATGTGACAGATGGCCCTAGTCAGTGGGGGAGGAGAGGAGACCATAAGTTAAGTTTATTTATTAGTGTCACAAGTAGGCTTGCATTAACACTGCAATGAAGTTACTGTGAAAACCCTCTACTTGCCACACTCTGGTGCCTGCTCGTATACACTGAGGGAGAATGGCCAGTTCACCTAACCTGCACATCTTTGGACAGTGGGAGGAAACCGGAACACCCGGAGGAAACCCACGCAGACACGGGGAGAACGTGCAGACTCCACACAGATAGTAACCCAAGCCGGTAATCGAACCTGGGTCCCTGGCGCTATGAGGCAGTAGTGCCACCGTGCCGCCCTGAGTTGGGAAGGGCGGGGGGAATGGAAAGCGAAATTTTTAGAAAGGTGGGAAAATGAAGCGATGGAAGAGATGAAAAGAATGTATAGAGCATTATTGAAAGGAGGTGATGAGAGTCTCGCCTGTCAGCTGGAGAGCCAGCGAAACCCCTGTGTCGCCACCTTTCAGGAATGCCAAGCAGGCACTTAATTAGACAGCAACAGGCCTTCCCCAGGACCAAGGACCCCAGGGACAGAATTCCCACCTCCCAAGAGCTGGATCACCAAAGGCACAGGTCAATGAATGGTCATGAGGGAGGGAGGAAGGGTTCAGTAGCAAGGCAGAGGGATGGGTCTCAGCAACGCCCCCCCCCCCCCTTCCTGATGCTGGGTTGCTCGATCAGGTACCTTTGAATGAGTGACTTCTGTTAGAAGTCCATATGCAACACTGATATCGAATGTTGGAAAGGTTTCCTGCATGGTGTGTTCCCCATGGTTGGGTAACTACCAGTGGCGACAGGATGTGGCCCTCGAATGTGCATTAATTGTCAGCTTAAGGGTTTTGATTGGCAAAGTGACAGGAAGGCTGCCTCAGCACCCTGGGTCTAGCTGGCACAGTGGCAGGAAGGTGGTGGGATGCCCGCTCGCTACCCTCCTACCTGATTAGATGTCCCCTGCCACCAAACTTGCTTTAAATTCTGGAATGCAAAAAAGAAACGTTATACCTGACCAACCTAATTGAATTCTTTGAAGAAGTAATAAGGAGGGTAGATTGGGGTAATGTAGTAGATGTAGCATATTTGGATTTACAAGCACATTTGACGAAAATAAGGCATTGTGACTGAGGTCAGAAGATTGAACCATAGAATCCATATAGTGCAGAAAGAGGCCATTCAGTCCATTAAGTCTGCACCGGCTCTCCAAATGCATAATTACCCCCACCAACCTACACTTCTTTGGGCACTGAGGGTCAATGTAAGATGGGCAATCCACCTGACCTGCACATCTTTGGACTGTGGGAGGAAACTGAAGCAGCTGGAGACAAGTCACAGTCACCCAAGTCTGGAATAAAATCCGGGTCCCTATAGCTGTGAGGCAGCAGTGCTAACCACTGTCCCACTGTGCCAGATGTGCAGTCAATGACAAGTGTCATAATGTTTAGGGAGAGATCAGCCATGACCTGATCGAATTGCGGAGCAGGCTTGAAGGGCTGAATTTGCCTACTTCTGCTCCTAATTCCTATGTTCCTATGTTTAGAAAGCTGACTCCAAACAGAAAACAGAGGGTGGGGGTTAAATGGGGTTACTCAGACTGGCAAATGATGAGAAGGAGTGTTCCACAAAGATCAGTGCATTGTTGTTCATTATTTACATAAACAATTTGAACTCAGGAAACAGAAGTATAATTTCAGAATTTGCGAGCAGCTCCAGATTAAGGGTATAATTTAAACTGTAAGAATCTGTAATATATTTGACAGAGTTAATTGTACTGCATGTGAAATGTGTTATGAAGGTGGTTGAAGGAGCATCAATAGTTTAAGATACAGAATTTGTTTGTTGCAAACAGATGTACAGAAATGGACTGAATATTACCAGCATACATTGCAAAGACTAAAAGATTCTTCGAACTAAAGTAACTTGTTAACATAAGACCATAAGATACAGGAGTAGAATTAGGCCACTCAGCCCATCGAGTCTGCTCTCCCATTCAATCATGGCTGATATTTTTCTCATCCCCATTCTCCTGCCTTTTCCCCATAACCCCTGATCCCCTTATTAATCAAGAACCTATCTATCTCTGTCTTAAGGATACTCAATGACCTGGCCTCCACAGCCTCCTGCGGCAAAGAGTTCCACAGATTCACCACTCTCTGGCTGAAGAAATTGTCCCTCATCTCTGTTTTAAAGGATCGTTCCTTCAGCCTGAGGTTGTGCCCTCTGGTGCTAGCTTTTCCTACTAGTGGAAATATCCTCTCCACGTCCACTCTATCTAGGCCTCGCAGTATCCTGCAAGTTTCAATAAGATCCCCCCCTCATCCTTCTAAACTCCAACGAGTACAGACGCAGAGTCCTCAACCATTCCTCGTACAACAAGCTCTTCATTCCAGGAATCATTCTTGTGAACCTCCTCTGGACCCTTTCCAAGGACAGCACATCCTTCTTTAGATACGGGGCCCAAATCTGCTCACAATACTCCAAATAAGGTCTGACCAGAGCCTTATACAGCCTCAGAAGTACATCCCTGCTCTTGTATTCTCGCCCTCTCGACATGAATGCTAACATTGCATTTGCCTTCTGATGCGCGTTATCACACACGAGGCTTGAGATGCTCAGGAAATAAAGGCTTTTATTTGCTGTTACAACGAAGCTACTAATTATATACACGATCCCAGACTGAGGGGTCCCAGACAGAGCAGTGACCTTTATACCTCTCCCAGGAGGTGGAGCCCGACTGGGATGTACCACAATAACTATAATACAAGGTGTAACAGCCCAACCCTAACCCCAACAGCAACAAGTAGAACAACCCATCCCTAACCCCAACAGCAACATATATACATACTTGTAGTACTGGCCAGACCCTGGCTCAGTACTATCTAGTGGGAACCAACGATGGTTCACCACACCTTCCTAACTGCCGACTGACCTGCACGTTAACCTTAAGAGAATCTTGAACAATGACTCCCAAGTCCCTTTGTGTTTCTGATTTCCTAAGCATTTCCCCATTTAGAAAATAGTCTATGTCTCCATTCCTCCTTCCAAAGTGCATAACCTCACACTTTCCCACATTGTATTCCATCTGCCACTTCTTTGCCCACTCTCTTAACCTGTCCAAGTCCTTCTGCAGCCCCCCTGCTTCCTCAATACTACCTGTCCCTCTACATATCTTTGTATCATCTGCAAAATTAGCAACAGTGCCTTCAGTTCCTTCCTCCAAATCATTAATGTATATTGTGAAAAGTTGTGGTCCCAGCACCGACCCCTGAGGCACACCACTAGTCACCGGCTGCCATCCTGAGAAAGACCCCTTTATCCCCACTCTCTGCCTTCTGCCAGTCAATATCTGTTGCCTGCTTTTGTTTTTGTTTCTGTGATAAAAGATTGGGTGGAATTATCCACTTTCCCCTGGCATGTATTGCGATCATGATGTGGAGATGCCGGTGTTGGACTGGGGTAAACACAGTAAGAGGTTTAACAACACCAGGTTAAAGTCCAACAGGTTTATTTGGTAGCAAAAGCCACACAAGCTTTCGGAGCTCCAAGCCCCTTCTTCAGGTGAGTGGGAATTCTGTTCACAAACAGGGCATATAAAGACACAGACTCAATTTACATGAATAATGGTTGGAATGCGAATACTTACAGCTAATCAAGTCTTTAAGATACAAAGAACGTGAGTGGAGAGAGCATCAAGACAGGCTAAAAAGATGTCTAATGTATGTGTATGTGTATTGACAATACACATCTTTTTAGCCTGTCTTGATGCTCTCTCCACTCACGTTCTTTGTATCTTAAAGACTTAATTAGCTGTAAGTATTCGCATTCCAACCATTATTCATGTAAATTGAGTCTGTGTCTTTATATGCCCTGTTTGTGAACAGAATTCCCACTCACCTGAAGAAGGGGCTTGGAGCTCCGAAAGCTTGTGTGGCTTTTGCTACCAAATAAACCTGTTGGACTTTAACCTGGTGTTGTTAAACTTCTTAATGTATTGCGGTGGCAGAGGCTGCCCGCCATTAGCTGGCAGTGGGATCATCCAGTCCTGCTGTGGTCAATGAGTTTCCCGTTGTTCGCACCCTTCACTGCTGGGGAATGTGGGCTGCAGCGCTTCAAGGAGGCAGCTCACTTGGGCAAATTTAATGTTTATTTATTAGTGTCACAAGTAGGCTTATGTTCACGCTGCAATGAAGTCACTGTGAAAATCCCCTAGTCGCCACGCTCCGACCCATGTTCGGGTACTCTGAGGGAGAATTTAGCATGGCCGATGCACCCAACCAGCACGTCTTTGGAGGGAGAGGAAACTGGAGCACCTGGAGGAAACCCATGCTGACATGGGGAGAACGTGCAGACTCCGCACAGACAGTGACCCGAGGCCGGGAATCGAACCCGGGTCCCTGGCGCTGTGGGGCAGCAGTGCTAACTACCTTGCTGCCCACAACTGGGGATGGGCAATAATTGCTGGCCAGCCAGCAATGGCCATGCCCCACGAATGAATAAAAAATACTCATGGTGAGGGAAGTTGGTGAGGGAAGTTGGGGACAGGGTGGTCACCAGCAACGGGACCAGAACATCCCGCCAGTCGGAATGGCTGAAAAATTTTGGCCAACACTTTTAAGGCTGTGGAATATCTATTAAAGTGCACAAAAGTCATGAAATTGGGTTGAAAGCTACGCTTCACTACTTCAAAGCTATGCTTCACTTTGATGCCAAGTTAGAAGTTTGGTGAAGCATAAATGTTTGTGAGCTAACTTCAATGTTTTGAAAACTGAGACGGTAACACAAACTGATGTCGATTGTCAACATTTGTCTTCTTTTGAAAGGTTGAGGAAAAAACGCACAGGAAGATTTTTTTTAGTGTACTTTTGTCAGATAGACTATTTGTCCATGCAGAAGCTTGTAAGAGGCAGTAATGTGAGGTTCTTTAATTATTTAATTGTGTTTGTGATTCCTAAAATGTGCATGTGACCAGGAATGAAAGTGGCTGTGGTACTTACTGATGGAGACCTCCAAGATACTTGCAACTTCCACAGAAGTACTTGGAGGAAGGCAGTGGCCTAGTGGTATTGTCGCTAGACTATTAATCCAGAAACATAGCTGATGTTCTGGGGACCCGGGGTTCGAATCCCGCCACGGCAGATGGTGGAATTTGAATTCAATAAAAATACCTGGAATTAAGAATCTACTGATGACCATGAAACCATTGTCGATTGTTGGAAAAACCCATCCGGTCCACTAATGTCCTTTAGGGAAGGAAATCTGCCATCCTTATCTGGTCTGGATTACATGTGACTCCAGATCCATAATAAAGTGGTTGACTCTCAGCTTCCCTCGGGCAACTAGGGATGGGCAATAAATGCTGTGTAAGTAGTCTCAGAACACCAAGTTAAAGTCGAACAGGTTTATTTGGTAGCACTTCCAATTGGTGTTCAGTATAGAAAAGTAATAATTCAACACCTGAAGGAGCATGGTAGGTGGTAATCAACAGGAGGTTTCCTTGTTTGACCTGAGGTTATGTGACTCCTTAGGGTCCCAAGCCAATGTCTCTCCCAATAAGTGCTGACCAGCCAGCGACGCCCATGTCCCATGAATGAATAAAAAAAATTTAGAACTCCTTCAAACATATTTGAGATTAAAAGGTGTGTTGCTAATGGGTGTGTTGTAACTGTGTTCAAATCCTTCATTTGTGTTTAGAGTGCTGTTTCATTATTTCTCCTAATTTTCATATCCGACCTATGAAGTAGGGTAGGAGGTTACATCTTACAGATCTAAGGACGACTGCAACAAACTCCAGGAAGACATTAATAAACATTCAGAATGGATGTGTCATTGGTAAATGAACTCCATATGAATAGCCAAGAGGTAATTCATTTTGGTAGGAAGAATAGGGGAGCCTCATTCTCCTTGAAAAGTATGGCCGCAGTGTGGGGATTTGCGAATGCGGAAGGAGGTTTTAGTTGGGTTTCTCCACACTCTGCTTTAATATGCACGGGTGGAGGTTGTGGATTTTGGAAGGGGGTGGAGGAGGGTGGTTACTGATCCCAATGGACGGGATGGTCACCAATCCCGTTGTGGGGTTGGTCATATGAATGCTGATCTGTCACAGTCGGAAGGGTGGTCATCGATCCCAGGTGGGGAGGGGGAATTCAGATCACAGTGGGTGTAGGGATAGGTTGTCTCATCTTGGACTGGCTCTAATTATAGTGGAATCCTATCTTAAGGTAGTATGGATCTTGAGGCGGGGTGGGGGGGGGAAAGGGGCGGGGGGGAGCTTGGTGGTGGTGATGGTTGCCAATTGTGACTGGACATCCGATCACATGGGGGGGTATCCAATTCCCAGTCCTCAGTCCCCGAGCCTCTCTATTCAGACTTTCACCCTTCTAACCCTCCTCGCTGTGCCCACCCAGACATGTCGGCCCAAAGTCCTCAGACTTATGTGAAGCCAGGGGAGACATTTTTGCTTCCTCCTCGGGCCGGCTTGCAATCCCAGTAGTGACCACTACTCTCTTCTGGCACTGTTGAGATCACAGTGCTGCCAGCCAATCAAATTGACCAGAAGTTCTCTAAGAAGGGACTTCCTGTTGCTGGGGGTGGGAGGGGCGAGGGGGTATGGGGGGGAGGTCGGGTGTTAGGCCAGGAAGTCACACTCTGCGCTAATTAAGACCGTCCAAAGTGTATTATCACTGCAGGGCTGCCAGTAAGGGGGAGGCAATGGCCTAGTGGTATTATCGCTAGACTATTAATCTAGAAACTCAGCTAATGTTCTGGGGACTGATGTTCAAATCCCGCCACAGCAGATTTGAATTCAATGAGGAAAATATCTGGAATTAACAATCTACCGATGACCACGAAACCAATGTTGATTGTCAGAAAAAACCACCTGGTTCAGTCAGGTCCTTTAGGGAAGGAAATCTGCCATCCTTACCCGGTCTGGCCTACTTGTGACTCTCGAGCCACAGCAATGTGGTTGACTCTCAACTGCTTTCTGAACAGGGAAACTCGGGATGGGCAATAAATGCTGGCCAGCCAAGTCCCATGAATGAATTTTTAAAAAAGATTTCATGTTGGCAAGGCGCCAACAACTTTTAGCTTGGGCGCGGTGGTGGTGATGGTGGGCAGGTAATCCATCCACACCCACACCCATAAAATCCACCCTTTAAGTTTAGAGTCCCACCAGTAAGCCAGCACCTCTGACACTGCAGCACTCCCTCAATTCTGAAACTCTGAAGTGCCCACTTAGACAGGCCCAAGTTTTAGGCATAAGTTTGCCAACACTGAGACAAGATTGTTGCTACTCTGCTAAGCTTGACACCTAATCAGAAATAGTAAAGGAACGATAAATGTAATTCTAAATCCAAAAACCCAAGAGCCTTGTAATTCGAAGAGTGGAGAGTGTACTGACAGTCTGCAGAACATCATGCATTTATCATTCTAATCTTCCAGATGATTGGAGATAAATGCCAAGAGTTATTTATCAAGATTCTGTCAGTTTCTCTGTCAGCAACAGAAAGTAAAATCAATGACTTCATTGAAAAACCTGCTTAAGGATTCAGCAAAATAAAAGGAAAGGAACAGACTGGATTAAATTCAACTCAGGCAAGTTGGAAATTGGAAGTTGCCAATGGCACAGTGCTGCCAACGAATGGGACGGTGATTTCATAATCATGTCCTTGCTATAGACGGAGTACAGCCAAGGTTTACCAGGCTGATTCCTGGGATGACAGGTCTGTCATAACTCACAGACCACAATCAGTAAGGATAGGCAACAACACCTCCTCCACGATCATCCTCAACATCGGTGCCACACAAGGCTGTGTTCTCAGCCCCCGACTATACTCCTTATACACCTATGACTGTGTGGCTAAATTCCCCACCAACTTGATTTTCAAGTTTGCTGACGACACCACCGTAGTGGGTCGGCTCTCAAACAGTGACGAGAAAAGTACAGGAATGAGATAGAGAATCTGGTGAACTGGTGCAGCAACAATAATCTCTCCCTCAATGTCGACAAAACGAAGGAGATTGTCATCGACTTCAGGAAGCGTAAAGGAGAACATGCCCCGTCTACATCAACGGGGATGAAGTAGAAAGGGTCGAAAGCTTCAAGTTTTTAGGTGTCCAGATCACCAACAACCTGTCCTGGACCCCCCATGCCGACACTATAGTTAAGTAAGTCCACCAATGCCTCTACTTTCTCAGAAGACTAAGGAAATTTGGCATGTCAGCTACGACTCTCACCAACGTTTACAGATGCACCATAGAAAGCATTCTTTCTGGTTGTATCACAGCTTGGTATGGCTCCTGCTCTGCCCAAGACCGCAAGGAACTACGAAAGATCATGAATGTAGCCCAATCCATCATGCAAACCAGCCTCCCATCCACTGACTCTGTCTACACTTCCCGCTGCCTTGGCAATGCAGCCAGCATAATTAAGGACCCCACACACCCTGGACATTCTCTCTTCCACCTTCTTCTGTCAGGATAAAGATACAAAAGTCTGAGGTCACGTACCAACTGACTCAAGAACAGCTTCTTCCCTGCTGTTGTCAGACTTTTGAATGGACTTACCTTGCATTAAGTTGATCTTTCTCTCCCTAACTATGACTGTAATACTACATTCTGCACTCTCTCATTTCCTTCTCTATGAACGGTATGTTTTGTCTGTATAGCGCGCAAGAAACAATACTTTTCACTGTGTGCTAATACATGTGACAATAATAAATCAAATCAAATCAAATCAGGAGAGACTATATTCAGTTAAGATTATATTTGTAATGATATTTATCAGTTAAGATTATATTTGTAATGACTTCAATCAGGCCATTGAGGTTGGCTTATTGGAATATGAACCCCTGATTAAGGATCCAATTGATGGGCTAATCAAGGAGTCTTTGCCTCGTATTTAACCGGGAGTGTCAGATCCTCCAGCACCCCCAGAGGTAGACTGCTGACTGATAGCACTCTGTGTACTGATGTTAGAGTTTGTAAATAAAGGGATTTTGATAAAGGGACTTCTGCCTCCGCAGAGTTCTTACAATATTCACTCAGTTCAGAAGAGTGAGAGGGGATCTCATAGACATTTTTAATATTCTAAAATTAGACAGGGTAGATTCAGAAAGAATGTTTCCGATCGTCAGAGTGTCCAGAACTAGGCGTCATAGTTTGAAGATAAGGGGTCAACTTTTTAGAACTGAGGTGAGGAGCAATTTATTCACCCAGAGGGTGGTGAATGTGTGGAATTCACTACCACAGGATGTAGTTAAGGGCAAAACATTGCATGATTTCAAGAAAGAATTTGATATAGCTCTTGGGGCTAAAGGAATCAAGGGATATGGGGGAAGGGGGGATCAGGATTTTGAATTTGATGATCAGCCATGATTATAATAGAGTCATAGAGGTTTACTTCATGGAAACAGGCCCTTCAGCCCAACTTGTCCAAGCCGTCCTTTTATTTAAACCCCTAACCTAATCCCAATTGCCTGCAGTTGGCCCATATCCGTCTATACCAATCTTATCCATGTAACTGTATAAATGCTTTTTAAAAGACAAAATTGTACCCGCCTCTACTACTACCTCTGGCAGCTTGTTCCAGACACTCACCACCCTCTGTGTGAAAAAATTGCCCCTCTGGACACTTTTGTATCTCTCCCCTCTCACCTTAAACCTATGCCCCCCTACTTTTGGGAAAAGATATTGACTATCTAGCTGATCTATGCCCCTCATTATTTTATAGACCTTGATAAGATCACCCCTCAGCCTCCTACGCTCCAGAGAAAAAAGTCCCAGTCTATCCAGCCTCTCCTTATTACTCAAACCATCAAGTCCCGGTAGCATCCTAGTAAATCTTTTCTGCACTCATTCTAGTTTAATAATATTCTTTCTATAATAGGGTGACCAGAACTGTACACAATATTCCAAGTGTGGCCTTATCAATGTCTTGTACAACTTCAACAAGACGTCCCAACTCCTGTATTCAATGTTCTGACTGATGAAACCAAGCATGCCGAATGCCTTCTTCACCACTCTGTCCCCCTGTGACTCCACTTCTAAGAAGCTATGAACATGTACCTCTAGATCTCTTTGTTCTGTAACTCTCCCCAACGCCCTACCATTAACTGAGTAAGTCCTGCCCTGGTTCAACCTACCAAGATGTATCACCTCCCGTTTATCGAGATTAATCTCCATCTGCCATTCGTCAGCCCACTGGCCCAATTAATCAAGATCCCGTTGCAATTGGACATAACTTTCTTCACTGTCCACTATGCCATCAATCTCGGTATAATCTGCAAACATACTAACCATGCCTCCTATGTTCTCATCCAAATCATTAATAGAAATGACAAATAACAGTGGGCCCAGCACTGATCCCTGAGGCACACCGCTGGTCACAGGCCTCTAGTTTGAAAAACAACCCTCTATAACCACCCTTTGGCTTCTGGCAAGAAGCCAATTTTGTATCCATTTAGATACCTCACCCTGGATCCCGTGCAACAACCTACCATGTGGTACCTTGTCAAAGGCCTTGCTAAAGTCCATGTAGACAACATCAATTGCACTGCCCTCATTGACCTTCTTGGTTACCCCTTCAAAACACTCAATCAAATTTCTGAGACATGATTTTCCACTCACAAAGCCATGCTAACTGTCCCTAATCAGTCCTACAGCATCTAAATGCCTGTAGATCCTGTCTCTCAAAATACCTTCCAACAATTTACCCACCACAGATGTGAGGCTCACTGGCCTGTAGTTCCCAGGCTTTTCCCTGCAGCCCTTTTTAAACAAAGGCACAACATTTGCCACTCTCCAATCTTCAGGCACCTCACCCATGACTATAATGAATGGTGGAGCAGGCTCGAAAGGCCAATTGGCCTATCCTACTTCTAATTTCTATGTTTCTATGATGAACACCGCACCTCAAGAGACATTATTCAGCACAGAAACAAGAATTCTTGGATTTTGTAAAGTTAGTCGCCAACCTGTGTATTCTTAATGAGCCATATTCGCATTCAGCAGCGCACTGTCTGAGCTGTGCTCCCTCTCCTTTCAATGCTATCATTTTGTTGTATTCCTTAATGCAACTTGTTTCTCTGCGAAGGACTTTTCTTCCTTTTGTAATTCCTGAGTTTAGCTTGCATCCTGGATGCTTGCCTTCATCAGCCGGGGCATTGAGTACAAGAGTTGGGAAATCATGTTGCAGATATATAAAGCCTAGGTTAAGCCGCATTTGGAGTATTGCGTGCAGTTCTGGTCACCACGCTACCAGAAGGACATGGAAACTTTGGAGAGAGTGCAAAGAAGGTTCACCAGGATGTTGCCTGGACTCAAGGGTGTTGGTTATGAGTAGCGGTTGAATAAACTAGGATTGTTTTCACTGGAAAAACAGAGGCTGAGGGGAGACCTGACAGAGGTCTACAAAATTATGAGAGGCATAGACAGGGTGGATAGTCAGAGGCTTTTTCTCAGGGTGGAAGTGTCAATTACAAGGGGGCACAGGTTCAAGGTGAGAGGGAGAAAGTTTAAGGGAGATCATAGAATCATAGAAAGAGGCCATTCGGCCCATCGAGTGTGCACCGACCACAATCCCACCCAGGCCCTATCCCCATGTCCCTACATATTTTACCCACTAACCCCTCTAACCTAAGCATCTCAGGACACTAAGGGGCAATTTTTTAGCATGGCCAATCAACCTAACCCGCACATCTTTGGACGGTGGGAGGAAACCGGAGCACCCGGAGGAAACCCACGCAGACATGAGGAGAATGTGCAAACTCCACACAGACAGTGACCCAAGCCGGGAATCGAACCCAGGTCCCTGGAGCTGTGAAGCAGCAGTGCTAACCACTGTGCTACCGTGCCGCCCAGGGGAAGTTTTTCACGCAGACAGTGGCGGGTGCCTGAAACGCGCTGCCTGAGGAGGTGGTGGAAATAGGCACATTAACAACTTTCAAGAGGCATCTGAGTGGGTATAAGAATAGGGAGGGAATAGAGGGATACAGACCAAGTATCCCTCTATTCCACTAGGACGGCACAGTGGAACAGTGGTTAGCACTGCTGCCTCACAGCTTCAAGGAGTGGGGTTCAATTCCCGGCTTGGCTTACTGTCTATGTGGAGTTTGCACATTCTCCCCGTGTCTGCGTGGGTTTACTCCGGGTGCTCTGGTTTCCTCCCACAGACCAAAGATGTGTGGGTTAGGTGCATTGGCCATGTTATGGTGCACCTTAGTGTCCTGGGATGTGTAGGTTAGAGGGATTAGAGTGTAAATATGTGTGTTATGGGGATAGGGCTGAGGGGGGACTGTTGTCGGTGTAGACTCGATGGGCTGAATGGTCTCCTTCTGCACTGTAGGGATTCTATAAATAAATACAGGTTTATTTTAATTTAGTTGGTGCATCATGATCAGCATGGGCCTGGAGGGGCGAAGGGCCTGTTCCTGTTTTTTTTTTGTCCTTTGTTCTTTATGTGCTTTATTTTGGACATATGGGTGGCACAGTGGTTAGCACTGCTGCCTCACAGTGCCAGGGACCTGGGTTCGATTCCCGGCTCGGGTCACTGTCTGTGTGGAGTTTGCACGTTCTCCCCATGTCTGTGTGGGTTTTCTCCGGGTGCTGCGCTTTCCTTCCACAGTCTGAAAGACGTGCTGGTTGGGTGCATTGACCCGATCAGGTGCCGGACTGTGGCGACTAGGGGAGTTTCACAGTAACTTCATTGGTGTTAATATAAGCCTTACTTGTGACTTATAAATAAACTTTAACTTTACTTTTACATTTGCCAGAACAATGAACATCAATTGATAACTGCTTCCAGACTGAGAGATCGCTGCCAACATTTCTGACCCAGTGAAAGGGTTTTAATGCCGTGCAGTGGCAGCTCTCGCATTCTGTGGCAACGTCACTTCATTCTTGAGAGTGCAAGTGTTTCAATCTCTTGACACTCGCAGCAAGTTTGATAGTGAGCTCTAAGAAGGGGAAAATACAATACGAAATTAAGCTTGCAGGGAACATAAAGACTGACACTACGAGTTTCTATAGATACGTGAAGAGAAAGAGGATGGTGAAGACAAATGTAGGTCCCCTACAGACAAATGGGGGAATGTATAATAGGGGGCAAAGAAATGACCGAGCAACTGAATACATACTTTGGCTCTGTCTTCACAAAAGAGGACATAAATCAAATGCCAGAAATGTTGGAGAATTCAAGATTTAGTGAGAGGTAAGAACTGAACGAGATCAATATTAGTAGAGAAATGGTGCTGGGAAAGTTGATGGGATTGAAGGTAGACATATCTCCAGGTCCTGATAATCTACATCTCAGGAAGTAGGCTCTTAAGGAAGTGACTCTCGAAATAGTGGATGCATTGGTGGTCATCTTCCAGGATTCTATAGACTCTGGAGCAGTCCCTGCAGATTGGAGGATAGCAAATATCACTCCACTTTTCAAAAAGGGAGGTAGAGAGATAACAGGGAATTATAGAGCAGTAAGCTTAACATTGGTAGTGGGGAAAATTCTCAAATCCATTATCAAGGACTTTATAGCAGAGCATTTAGAAAGCAGTGGCAGG
Source organism: Mustelus asterias (assembly GCF_964213995.1). Lineage (NCBI taxonomy): Eukaryota > Metazoa > Chordata > Chondrichthyes > Carcharhiniformes > Triakidae > Mustelus > Mustelus asterias. The sequence continues at coordinate 21,737,636 of NC_135802.1, read as the reverse complement.
AGCAGACAGAGTCAGCATGGATTTTTGAAGAGGAAATCATGCTCGACAAATCTGTTGGAATTCTTTGAAGATTAACTAGTCGAGTTGACAAGGGGGAACCAGTCGATGTGGTATATTTGAACTTTCAGAAAACGTTTGACAAAGTCCCATACAAGAAATTATCGTGCAAGATTAAAGCGCATGGGATTGGGGGAAGTGTATTGAGATGGATAGAAAATTGGTTGGCAGAGAGGAAACAAAGAGTAGGAATTAATGGGTGCTTTTCAAATTGACAGGCAGTAACTAGTGGGGTGCCACAGGGATCGGTGCTGGGACCCCAGCTGTTCACAATATATATTAATGATTTAGATGTGGGAACAAAATGTAACATCTCAAAGTTTGCAGATGGTACCAAGTTGGGTGGGAGGGTGAACTGTGACGAGGATGCAGAGATCCTTCAGAATGATCTGGACAGGTTGGGTGAGTGGGCTAATCAATGGCAGATGCAGTATAATTTGGATAAGTGTGAGGTTATTCACTTTGGAAGCAAAAACAAGAAGGCAGATTACTACCTGAATGGCTGTAAATTGGGAGAGGGGAGTGTGCAGCGGGACCTGGGTGTCCTTGTGCACCAGTCACTGAAGGTAAGCATGCAGGTGCAGCAGGCGGTAAAGAAGGCAAATGGTATGCTGGCCTTCATTGCGAGAGGTTTCAAGTACAGGAGCAGGGATGTGTTGTTGCAATTATACAGGGCTTTGGTGAGGCCACACCTAGAATATTGTGTGCAGTTTTGGTCTCCTTTTCTGAGGAAGGATGTTCTTGCTCTTGAGGGAGTGCAGCGAAGGTTTACCAGACTGATTCCAGAGATGGCGGGACTGATGTATGAGGAGAGATTGATTAATTTAGAATTGTTTTCGCTGGAGTTCGGACGAATGATGGGGGATCTCATAGAGAGTTATAAAATTCTAACAGGACTAGACAGGGTAGATGCAGGGAGGATGTTCCCGATGGTGGGGGAGTCCAGAAATAGGGATCACAGTCTGAGGATTCAGGGTAGACTATTTAGGACAGAGATGAGGAGACATTTCTTCACCCAAAGAGTGATGAGCCTGTGGAATTCATTACCACAGGAAGCAGTTGATGCCAAAACATTGAATGTATTCAAGAGGCGGCTGGATATAGCACTTGGGACAAATGGGATCAAAGGTTATGGGGAGAAAGCAGGATTAAGCTATCGAGTTGGATGATCAGCCATGATCATAATGAATGGCGGAGCAGGCTTGAAGCACCAAATGGCCTCTTCCTGCTCCTATCTTCTGTGATTCTTTGTTTCTATGAGTTTTTGCCAGGCCCATGATCATTAATCGGCGTTGATTCTCAACTCGCAGGCTGGGATTTTCCAGGCCCCACGTGGCGTGTTTTCTGCCAGCGGGAGCAGTTCGCTATTGGGTGCCGACGGGATCTTCCAGTCCTGCCAAAGTCGATGGCAATTTCAGTCATCAGGGAAGTTTTCTCGTCCCGCCTGTCATGGGAATCGTAGTCGGGGGTGGGGGGGGGGGGGGGGGGGGGGGGGGGGGGTGGCGGGGTGGGGGGAGGCAGAACATGTAAAGGTCTGTTGACCTCAGGCGGGATTTTCCGGTTTTGGGGCGAGTGCGGCCTGAAAGCCCTGCCCATAGAGTCATAAAGATATACAGCACAGAAACAGGCCATTCGGCCCAGCTTGCCCATGCCGACCAGGTTTCCTAAACTGAACTAGACCCATTTGCCTACGTTTGGCCCACATCCCTGTAAATCTTTCCTATCCATGTACCTGTCCAATGTGTTGCTTTCCTGTTCCACTGCCAGGAATCCGCCACGGGGGTGGGGGGTTGCTTTCGGTGGGACCAGAAGATCCTGCCGGCAGCAAGGATTGGGAAAACCCACTAACGGGATATGTCCTCCTCACCACAAATTGCTGTGAATTTCTTTTACAAGCTGATAATGGTGCGCTCATTATACTTAAGATTATTCTCCAGAAGAATTCAAGTATTTTCCCCCAAAACTGTTCAACACAAAATTACTGGAGTTAAAAAGCCACTGCTTCATGTAACAGTTGAATGAATTCTGGATTAATTTTATTCCAGTTGTGATTTAATAACAAATTGCCCGATAAAATATGCATTGCTTTGCTATCACATTGAAGTTACTCTTACATTAATTAGAGGTTTCATTAATCTACACGATGATTTTATTTAAAACAAGTGAAATGTAGCTGCATAAACCAACCTAACTGACAATCGATGAATCGTCTACAAAACTAGTGCGTCAATAATTGCGCAGAAGTTGCTGGAGCGGGTGGTTCTCATGACATGTATCGCGAGTTGCACATTTCCTCTCATCCTTCAACTTGAACACTTTCAGTGACTAAAATAGAAAGCAAATTACTGCGGATGCTGGAATCTGAAATCAGTGGAATCTCAAATCAGCGACGCCAGTTGTTGGATGAGTGAGGTCAATGGCGAATCTGAGACCACGGCGAATGACAACAACAGTCTTTCTCCACCAGCATGTTATAGGGCGGCACGGTAGCACAGTGGTTAGCACTGCTGCCTCACAGCTCCAGAGACCTGGGTTCGATTCCCGGCTTGGGTCATTGTCTGTGCGGAGTCTGCACGTTCTCCTTGTGTCTGCGTGGGTTTCCTCCGGGTGCTCTGGTTTCGTCCCAGTCTGAAAGACGGGCTGGTTAGGTGCATTGGCCATGCTAAATTCTCCCCCAGTGTACCCAAGCGGGCGCCGGAGTGTGGCGACGAGGGGATTTTCACAGTAACTTCATTGCAGTGTTAATATAAGCCGACATGTGACACTAATAAATGTAAAAAACTTTGAAACTTAATTGCTCCCTTGAAACATCTCTTTTATGGCAGCTAGTGTTGTCATGATGTGGAGATGCCGGCGTTGGACTGGGGTAAACACAGTAAGAAGTTTAACAACACCAGGTTAAAGTCCAACAGGTTTAGTTGCTAGTGTTGTAAACAGGGGGAGTGATTTACCTCTGTGCATCCCAGTTACTCCTCTCCGATGCTGCCAGGGGTGTTCTTCACTGTTCCTGTCTCACCCAGTAAGAAGTTTAACAACACCAGGTTAAAGTCCAACAGCTTTATTTGGTAGCAAAAGCCACACAAGCTTTCACCCGGCCAGAGTGCGGAAGGTTGGGCGAGACAGTGGCGGCTGTGGTTTGCAGTCTGCGAGTCTCAATGAAGATTTTTCAATCTGATTGGTTGAAGAGCCTTGCTCCTTGCTCATAAATGCCACAGATCTCCTGTAGTGGGTGCTGCACTGTGATCTGTTGATACACTAGTGAAAGGTCTTGGGCAGCACCATCGAGGTGAATGATGAAGGCTACTCCTCCACCACTTGGAGCAAAAATCCAGATCTTTCTCTATGTGAAGGGAAACACATACACCGGGACCTCCGATCTCGACTGTGGCTAGGATTCTCCTGAGCTGTTGCAGTGAATGGAGTTTTGGCTGAGCGCCCAATTTTCCATTCTCGCTGGCAGAGGAACGGGAACAGACAAGATCGGGGAACCCCGCCCTTTATGTAATGGGGGAGGTGGTGGTGTCATGGTAATGTCACTATACTACTAATATAGAGGCTCAGATTAAGGCTCTGAGATACGTGGGTTCAGATCTGGTGGAACTTAAATTCAATTCATAAAACGGGAATTGAAAGCTACTCTCGGTGATTACTGATTGTTGTTAGAAATCTATTTCTTTAATTAATTTATGGGACATGGGCATCACTGGCTGGCCAGCATTTGATTGCCCATCTCTGGTTGCCCTTGGAGGGCAGTTGAGAGTCAACCACATTGTTGCAGTTCTGGAGTCACATGTAGGCCCGACCAGGTAAAGATGGCAGATTTCCTTCCCTAAAGTACATTAGTGAACTAGATGGGTTTTTCCGACAATCGGCAATGGTTTCATGGTCATCAGTAGATTTTTAATTTCAGATATATTTTGTTGAATTTAAATTCCACCATCTGCCATGGTGGGGTTCGAACCCAGGTCCCCCGAACATTAGCTAGATTAGTAGTCTTGCGATAATACCACTAGGCCATTGTCGCCCACTATTGTCCTTTAGGTTCTGCTGTCCTTACCTTGTCTGGCCTGCATGGTGACTCCAGAACCACAGAAGTATGGTTGACTCTTACCTACCCCCTGAAATGTCCTGGCGAGAAACTCCGTTCATGGGCAATTGGGGATGGGCAACAAATGCTGGCCTTGCCAATGATGCCCACAGTTTAGATTGTTCCTTTATGGGTTTGTGAGGCTGATTGACATTGTATCAGAAATGATCACTTTAAAAAGGAACCGACTCTGCCAATGATCATAGCATCCGAAGTGCAGAAGGAAGCCATTCGGCCCATCAAGTCTGCAACAACCACAATCCCACCCCATATCCCCATATATTTTACTCTACCTATCCCCCTGACACTAATGGGCAATTTAGCAAGGCCAATTCACCTAACCCACACATCGTTGGACTGTGGGAGGAAATAGGAGCACTCGGAGAACACCCACGCAGACATGGGGAGAATGTGCAAACTCCACAAGGACAGTGACCCAAGCTGGGAATCAAACGGGGTCCCTGGTGCTGTGAGGCAGCAGTGCTAACCACTGTGCCACCGTGCCGCTTTACATCCAGTGATGAGTTTACAAGAGAGTTTACAAGATAGTTTACAAGATAGTTAATGACCATCATCCCAGTACTTAAGAAAAGCCAAGCAGCGTGCCTTAATGATTATTGTCCAGTGGCTCTGACATCCATCATTATGAAGTGTTTCGAAAGGTTAGTCATGAATCAATTCCAGCCTTCCAGACTGCCTGGATCCTAGTTTGCCTACCGCTGCAACAGGTCCACAGCAGATGCCATCTCCCTGGCCCTGCACTCAACCCTGAAACACCTAGATTACAAGGAAATCTTTGTCAGACTGCTATTTATTGACTACAGCTCAGCCTTCAACACCATTATTCCCACGAAACTCATCTCCCAACTCCGTGGCCTGGGCCTTGGCTCCTCCCCCTGTGACTGGATCCTGAACTTCCTAACCCACAGACCACAATCAGTAAGGATAGGCAACAACACCTCCTCCATGATCATCCTCAACACCAGTGCCCCACAAGGTTGTGTTCTCAGCCCCCTAATATACTCCTTATACACCTATGACTGTGCAGCCAAATTCCCATCCAACTCGATTTTCAAGTTTGCTGATGACACTACTGTAGTGGGTCGGATCTCAAACAATGACGAGACAGAGTACAGGAATGTGATAGAGAATCTGGTGAACTGGTGCGGCAACAATAATCTCTCCCTCAATGTCACCAAAATGAAGGAGATTGTCATCGACATAGAGTCATAGAGGTGTATAGCATGGAAACAGGCCCTTCGGCCCAACTTGCCCATGCCGCCCTTTTTATTAAACCCCTAAGCTAATCCCAATTGAACAAAGAACAATACAGCACAGGAACAGGCCCTTCGGCCCTCCAAGCCTGCACTGATCATGTGTTCCTAATTAGACCATCCGTCTGTATCCCTCTATTCCCAGTCTGTTCATGTGGCTATCTAGATAAGTCTTAAATGATCCTAGCGTGTCTGCCTCAACCACCTTGCTTGGTAGTGCATTCCAGGCCCCCACCACCCTCTGTGTAAAAAACATCCCCTGCATATCTGTATTGAACCTTGCCCCCCTTACCTTGAACTTGTGACCCCTTGTGTTTGTCATTTCTGACCTGGGAAAAAGCTTCCAACTTTTCACCCTATCTATGCCCTTCATAATTTTATAAACTTCTATTAGGTCGCCCCTCAACCTCCGTCTTTCCAGGGAGAACAACCCTAGTTTACTCAATCTCTCCTCATAGCTAATACCCTCCATACCAGGCAATGTCCTGGTAAACCTTTTCTGTACTCTCTCCAAAGCCTCCATGTCCTTTAAAACTGACAAAGCCCCAGGGCCTGATGGCATCTTTCCTCGACTGCTCAGGGAGACGAGAGGTGAAATTGCTGGGCCTCTGACGGAAATCTTTGTCGCTTCTTTGGACACGGGTGAGGTCCCTGAGGATTGGAGGATAGCGAATGTGGTCCCGTTGTTTAAGAAGGGTACCAGGGATAACCCAGGAAATTATAGGCCGGTGAGCTTGACGTCCGTGGTAGGGAAGTTGTTGGAGAGGATTCTTAGAGACAGGATGTATGTGCATTTAGAACGAAACAATCTCATTAGTGACAGACAGCATGGTTTTGTAAGAGGGAGGTCGTGCCTTACAAATTTGGTGGAGTTTTTTGAGGAAGTGACAAAAACAGTCGATGAAGGAAGGGCCGTGGATGTCGTCTATATGGATTTCAGTAAGGCATTTGACAAAGTCCCACATGGCAGGTTGGTTAAGAAGGTTAAGGCTCATGGGATACAAGGAGAAGTGGCTAGATGGGTGGAGAACTGGCTTGGCCATAGGAGACAGAGGGTAGTGGTCGAAGGGTCTTTTTCCGGCTGGAGGTCTGTGACCAGTGGTGTTCCGCAGGGCTCTGTACTGGGACCTCTGCTATTTGTGATATATATAAATGATTTGGAAGAAGGTGTAACTGGTGTTATCAGCAAGTTTGCGGATGACACGAAGATGGCTGGAATTGCGGATAGTGAAGAGCATTGTCAGGCAATACAGCAGGATATAGATAGGCTGGAAAATTGGACAGAGAGGTGGCAGATGGAGTTTAATCCGGATAAATGCGAAGTGATGCATTTTGGAAGAAATAATGTAGGGAGGAGTTATACAATAAATGGCAGAGTCATCAGGAGTATAGAAACACAGAGGGACCTCGGTGTGCAAGTCCACAAATCCTTGAAGGTGGCAACACAGGTGGAGAAGGTGGTGAAGAAGGCATATGGTATGCTTGCCTTTATAGGACGGGGTATAGAGTATAAAAGCTGGAGTCTGATGATGCAGCTGTATAGAACGCTGGTTAGGCCACATTTGGAGTACTGTGTCCAGTTCTGGTCGCCGCACTACCAGAAGGACGTGGAGGCATTGGAGAGAGTGCAGAGAAGGTTTACCAGGATGTTGCCTGGTATGGAGGGTCTTAGCTATGAGGAGAGATTGGGTAGACTGGGGTTGTTCTCCTTGGAAAGACGGAGAATGAGGGGAGATCTAATAGAGGTATACAAGATTATGAAGGGGATAGATAGGGTGAACAGTGGGAAGCTTTTTCCCAGGTCGGAGGTGACGATCACGAGGGGTCACGGGCTCAAGCTGAGAGGGGCGAAGTATAACTCAGACATCAGAGGGACGTTTTTTACACAGAGGGTGGTGGGGGCCTGGAATGCGCTGCCAAGTAGGGTGGTGCAGGCAGGCACGCTGACATCGTTTAAGACTTACCTGGATAGTCACATGAGCAGCCTGGGAATGGAGGGATACAAACGATTAGTCTAGTTGGACCAAGGAGCGGCACAGGCTTGGAGGGCCGAAGGGCCTGTTTCCTGTGCTGTACTGTTCTTTGTTCTCTTTGTTCCTTCTGGTAGTGTGGTGACCAGAACTGGATGCAGTATTCCAAATGTGGCCTAACCAACATTCTACATAACTGCAACATCATATGCTAGCTTTTATACTCTATGCCCCGTCCAATAAAGGCAAACATGCCATATGCCTTCTTCACCATCTTTTCCACCTGTGCTGCCACCTTTAAGGATCTGTGGACTTGCACACCCAGATCCCTCTGTGTGTCTATACTCCTGATGGTTCTGCCATTTATTGTATACCTCCCCCCTGCATTAGATCTACCAAAATGCATCACTTCGAATTTATCTGGATTAAGTTCCATCTGCCATTTCTCCGCCCAATTTTCCAGCCGATCTATATGCTGTTGTATTCTCTGACAATGTTCATCACTATCTGCAACTCCAGCAATCTTTGTGTCATCCGCAAACTTACTAATCAGACCAGCTACATCTTCTTCCAAATCATTTATATATATCACAAACAGCAGAGGTCCCAGTGCAGAGCCCTGCGGAACACCACTAGTCACAGACCTCCAATCAGAAAAAGATCCTCCACTGCTACCCTCTGTCTTCTATGGCCAAGCCAGTTCCGTACCCATCTAGCTAGTTCACTTTTGATCCCGTGAGATTTAACCTTTTGCACCAGCCTGCCATGAGGGATCTTGTCAAATGCTTTGCTAAAATCCATGTAGACGACATCCACGGCCCTTCCCTCATCAATCATTTTTGTAACCTCCTCAAAAAACTCAACCAAATTTGTGAGGCATGCCCACATTTGGCCCATATCCCTCTATACCCACCTTCCCCATGTAACTGTCTAAATGCTTTTTAAAAGACAAAATTGTACCCGCCTCTACTACTATCTCTGGCAGCTTGTTCCAGACACTCACCACCCTCTGTGTGAAAACATTGCCCCTCTGGACACTTTTGTATCTCTCCCCTCTCACCTTAAACCTATGCCCTGTAGTTTTAGACTCCCCTACTTTTGGAAAAGATATTGACTATCTAGCTGATCTGTGCCTCTCATTATTTTATAGACCTCTATAAGATCACCCCTCAGCCTTCTATGCTTCAGAGAAAAAAGTCCCAGTCTATCCAGCCTCTCCTTATAACTCAATCCATCAAGTCCGGGTAGCATCCTAGTAAATCTGTTCTGCACTCTTTCTTGTTTAATAATATTCTTTCTATAATAGGGTGACCAGAACTGTACACAGTATTCTAAGTGTGGCCTTACCAATGTCTTGTACAATTTCAACAAGACGTCCCAACTCCTGTATTCAATGTTCTGAACGATGAAACCAAGCATGCTGAATGCCTTCTTCACCACTCTGTCCAACTGTGACTCCACTTTCAAGGAGCCATGAACATGTACCCCTAGATCTCTTTGTTCTGTAACTCTCCCCAACGCCCTACCATTTACTGAGTAAGTCCTGCCCTGGTTCAATCTACCAAAATGCATCACCTCGCATTTGTCTAAATTAAACTCCATCTGCCATTCGTCAGCCCACTGGCCCAATTGATCAAGATCCCGTTGCAATTGGAGATAACTTTCTTCACTGTCCACTATGTCACCAATCTTGGTATCATTTGCAAACTTACTAACCATGCCTCCTATATTCTCATCCAAATCGTCAATATAAATGACAAATAACAGTGGGCCCAGCACTGATCCCTGAGGCACATCGACTTCAGGAAGTCTAGAGAAGAACATGCCCCTGTCTACATGAACAGGGATGAAGTAGAAAGGGTCAAGAGCTTCAAGTTTTTAGGTGTCCAAATCATGAACAACCTGTCCTGGTCCACTCATGCCGTCACTATAGTTAAGCAAGCCCACCAACACCTCTACTTTCTCAGAAGATGAAGGAAATTTGGCATGTCAGCTACGGCTCTCACCAATTTTGACAGATGCACAATAGAAAGCATTCTTTCTGGTTGTATCACAGCTTGGTATGGCTCCGGCTCCAAGTCCGCAAGAAACTACAAAAGGTCATGATACAAAATTCTGAGATCATGTACCAATCGACTCAAGAACAGCTTCTTCCCTGTTGCCGTCAGACTTTTGAAAGGACCTACCTTGCATTAAGTTGACCTTTCTCTACACCCTAGCTATGACTGTAACACTACATTCTGCACTCTCTCGTTTCCTTCTGTATAAACGGTATGGTCTGTCTGTATAGCGCACAAGAAACTGTACTTTTCACTGTATGCTAATACATGTGACAATAATAAATCAAATCAAATGTGCAAATCCCATACTGCCACCTTCTTCTGTCAGGAAAAAGATACAAAAGTCTGAGGTCACGTACCAACTGACTCAAGAACAGCTTCTTCCCTGCTGCTGTCAGACTTTTGAATGGACCTACCTCGCATTAAGTTGATCATTCTCTACACCCTAGCTATGACTGTAACAATACATTCTGCACTCTCTCATTTCCTTCTGTATGTCCGGTATGCTTTGTCTGTATGGCGCGCAAGAAATAATATTTTTTACTGTATATCAATACATGTGACAATAATAAATCAAATCAAATCCATCAATTGGAGCGTTAAGAGTGAAATGCTGCTGTATGACGCCAATGGCAGAGCAGTGTAAATTGACCAACAAGTTCTGAGCCTTCACAACTATCACTGTATCTCTTACGCTCCTGAATTTCCTGGTTGATTTGCACATTAGTGACCCTGTGCGTCATTAATTCTCCGTTATGTCTCCAGCAGGATGTGCAGCAACATTGCACACAGTGATCTCCAGGCTATACCGGTAATGCAATAATCAGCGCAGGATGTACCATGGAGTAGCTCCTCATAGTTGATAATTGGCTAGTAATTGGACACTCCAGGGAAGCAAACATTGTCTTGGAAGACAGTCATCAATTAACTAGTCATCAAATTTTTATCTCATAGTGATGCGTATGTTAGAAAGCATAACAAGGAGTAATCCAAAGCGCTAAATGTCAATATTGTACCTTTGAGAACCATTGAGAAGTTACAGTGCAGAATGAGGCCATTCAGCCCATCATATCTGTGCCAGACCAGAAAAAAGAAGAAAAAGAAGCAACTAGCCGTGCATTTTAATCCCACTTCCCAGCCCCTGGTTTGCAGCCTTACAGGTTACAGCACTGCAGATGCAAATCCAGATGAGTTGAATGTTTCAGCCTCAAGCACCAACGTAGGCAGTGAGTCCCAGACGTCCACCACCCTCGGGCGAAAGAAGTTTTCCTTATGCTCTCACTAATCCTTCCACCAATCATCTTAAACCTGTGCTGTAGTTGAGAATTCTGATTTATTCTAAATGCCCAACATGAGGAAAATTAGCAGCTAGTGTTTTAACATGTGGTTTGAGAAGAATAAAAAAAACTTAAGTAACATCTTAATAATGTCTCTCCGAAATGAATTTGTAACATGCCAGTAAAATGAAAGATGTACTCATGGAAGATATCAGCACAAGTCGGGCACAAATTCTGCAACAAAGTAAATTACCCAGCCAGGCCGGGTGATAATACCAAAAGATAAAGGTGTCTTTTGGTATTAGAGCCGGTTTAAACTGGTTAGAGAAATGCTGAATCATAAGAAGCCATTTTTGGGAGAGAACTTCCGTAAAACAGACAGACGAAGGACAGGTCAATATTTGAAGGTGTCAAAATATGATTGATTAAAGTTCATGCCATTGTTAGATTGACAGAACAGTGAATGAATGAAATTGTTTTTAATTAAGTGTTGGGTTGTGCAATCTGATAATGGAAACTATAAGCAATTCTACTCTTTGGCACGAAATCGGAGATCTTTTGTGAAAGCTGCTCGCTCATTAGCTGTGTAGGTGGAACCATTCATCTCCCATTTTGGCCAAAATGAGATTTGTCTTGTCTTAATTGTATGTTTGTCTGATTATTGTTAATTTGTAATGTTTTTGATTCTTACATGTCAATGTTTTAATAAATCTAGTTTAAGAATTTCATTGAACTGAATGAACTTTTTTTGCCTTTGTGAAATGAAATGTTTAATGAAAAGATTTAGTCCTTAAATTAATCAGGCCACCTAAAACAATTTCACACAACATATACCTTCTGGCAATTGACCCCACAGCTAGGGGAAAACAAGTCTTTCCTCACTACCCTATCTAGGCCCCTCACAAGTTTGTACTCCGCAATTCGGTCACCACTTAGCCTCCTATGTCCTGAGGAAAACAATCCCATCCTATCCAATCTCTCCTCGTTGCTTCAATTTTCAAGTCCTGGCAACATTCTTGTTAATCTCCTCTGCACTCTCTCCAAAGCAATGATGTCCTTCCTGTCATGTGGTAACCAGAATTGTACACAAAATCCCAGCTGTGGCCCAACCAGCATTTTATGGGCGGCACGGTGGCACAATGGTTAGCACTGCTGCCTCACAGCACCAGGGGCCTGTGTTCAATTCTGGCCTCGGGTGACTGTGTGGAGTTTGCACGTTCTCCCCGTGAATGCGTGGGTTTCCTCCGGGTGCTCCGGTTTCCTCCCACACTCCAAAGATGTGTGGGTTAGGTTGATTGGCCATAGTAAATTGCCCCTTAGTGTCAGGGGAATTAGCAGGGTAAATAAATGGAGTTATGGGAACAGCGCCTGGATGGATTGTGGTCAGTGCAGACTTGATGGACCAAATGGCCTCCTTCTGCATTATAGGGATTCTATGATTCTATATTGTCCCCTCGATACATCTCTGCTTTTGCATTCAATACTTTACCCTTTAAAAGAAAGCATTCCATCTGTTTTTTTTCCATCTTGTCCATCTGTCCTGCCACCTTCAAGGACCTGTAGACATGCTCTCCAAGGTCTCTCACTTCCTCAACCCCTCTCAGTATCTTACCATCCACTGTGTATTCCCTTGCTTTGTTTGCCCTGTCTAAATGCATTACCTCAAACTTTTCCGGATTGAATTTCACTTGCCACTTCTCTCCCCATTCAACTAAACATTGATATCATTCTGGAGTCGATAGCTATCTCCTTCACTGTCAACTACACGGCCAATTTTTGGTTCATCTGCAAATTTCCCAATCATGCCTCCCACATTTAATTCTGAATCATAAATATATACAACAAACAGCAGGAGCCCCAACACTGAGCCCTGTGGAACACCACTGGAAACTCTTTTCCATTCACACCCATCGATCATTGCCCTTTGTTTCCTGTCACTGAGCCAATTTTGGATCCGACCTGCCAGATTTCCTTGTATCCATAAGAACATAAGAACTAGGAGCAGGAGTAGGCCATCTGGCCCCTCGAGCATTCTCCGCCATTCAATAAGATCATGGTTGATCTTTTCGTGGACTCAGCTCCACTTACCATAAACCAGCTCGCTCACCATAACCCTTAATTCCTTTACTGTTCAAAAATTTATCTAGCCTTGCCTTAAAAACATTCAATGAGGTTGCCTCAACTGCTTCACTGGGCAGGGAATTCTACAGATTCACAACCCTTTGTGTGAAGAAGTTCCTCCTCAACTCAGTCCTAAATCTGCTTCCCCATATTTTGAGGCTATGCCCCCTGGTTCTAGTTTCACCCACTAGTGGAAACAACTTCCCTGCTTCTATCATATCTATTCCTTTCATAATATTATATGTTTCTATAAGATCTCCCCTCCTTCTTCTGAATTCCTATGTGTATAGCCCCAGTCTACTCAATCTTTCCTCATAAGCCACCCCTCTCAACTCCGGAATCAATCTAGTGAATCTCCTCTGCACCCCCTCCAGTGCCAGTATATCCTTTCTCAAGTAAGGAGACCAAAACTGTACACAGTACTCCAGGTGTGGCCTCACCAGCACCTTATACAGCTGTAACATAACCTCGCTGTTTTTAAACTCCATCCCTCTAGCAATGAAGGACAAAATTCTATTTGCCTTCTTAATTACCTGTTGCACCTGCAAACCAACTCCTTGAGATTCATGCACAAGGACACCCAGGTCCCTCTGCACAGCAGCATGCTGCAATTTTTTGCCATTTAAATAATAGTCCATTTTGCTGTTATTCCTACCAAAATGGATGACCTCACATTTATCAACATTGTACTCAATCTGCCAGACCCTCCCCCACTCACTTAGACTATCAGCTGAAAGTTTGCAGACTTTCAGCGTCCTCTGCACACTTTGCTCTGCCACCCATCTTAGTGTCATCTGCGAATTTTGACACACTACACTTGGCTCCCAACTTCAAATCATCTATGTAAATCGTAAACAATTGCGGTCCCAACACTGATCCCTGAGGCACACCACTAGCCACTGATCGCCAACCAGAAAAACACCCATTTACCCCCACTCTTTGCTTTCTGTTAATTAACCAATCCTCTATCCATGCTAATACTTTACCCGTAACACTGTGCACCATTATCTTATGTAGCAGTCTTTGGTGCGGCACTTTGTCAAATGCCTTCTGGAAATCCAGATACACCACATCCATAGATTCCCTGTTGTCCACTGCACATGTAATGTTCTCAAAGAATTCCACCAAATTAGTCAAAGATGATCTTCCCTTCATGAACCCATGCTGCGATCCCATGAGATCTCACTTTTTTGACCAGCCTACCATGTGAGAACTTGTCAAAAGCCTTACTGAAATCCATGTCGACCCCATCTGGAGTATTGTGAGAAGTTTTGGGCCCCGTATCTAAGGAAGGATGTGCTGGTCTTGGAAAGGGATCCGGAGGAGGTTCACAAGAATGATCCCTGGAATGAAGAGCTTATCGTATGAGGAACGGTTGAGGACTCTGTATCTGTACTCATTGGAGTTTAGAAGGGTGAGGGGGATCTTATTGAAACTTACAGGATACTGCGAAGCCTGAATAGGATGGACGTGGAGAGGATGCTTCCACTTGTAGGTAAAACTAGAACCAGAGGGCACAACCTCAGGCTAAAGGGATGATCCTTTAAAACAGAGATGAGGAGGAATTTCTTCAGCTGGAGAGTGGTGAATCTGTGGAACTCTTTGCTGCAGAAGGCTGTGGCGGCCAGGTCATTGAGTGTCTTTAAGACAGATATAGGTTGATTCTTGATTAATAAGGGGATTAGGGGTTATGGGGAAAAGGCAGGAGAATGGGGATGAGGAAAATATCAGCCCTGATTGAATAGCGGAGCCGACTCAATGGGCTGAGTGGCCTAATTCTGCTCCTATGTCTTCTGGTCTTTTGGTCTTATCCACTGTACTACCTTCATCAATCCTCCTTGTTACTTCCTGAAAAATTCCATTACATTAGTAAGACACGATCTTCTCCTAACAAAACCATCCTGACTATCCCTGATCAACCTGTGCCTTTCTGAATTGCTTTCAATCATTTGCCCACCATCATAGTCAGACTGAGGTGCCTATAGTTTTCTGGCCTATCACTCACACCCTTTTTAAATAATGACACAACATTTGTAGACCTCCAATCCTCCGGTACCTCACCAGCATCTAATGAGGGTTGGAAAATGATCCTTAGAGCATCTGTTATTTCCTCTTATGGTAATTGTCCCATCGACTGTTCCATTCCATTACCTTAGGGCTTCTCCATACTGATGCTTCTGTGGATAAACTCCTTTGGTTTAAAGAGTTTCAAAGCCACTAGGAATAGTAAATAACAAAGAATAATTGTAAAGAGTTATGTTCAGCAGGTATGCAGATTACACCTGTCAGTCAGCGATAGCTACAAAAAACCTTTTTCTTTCGGCATTACCGGTCATTGATTTAAATTTTTAAAAATACCTTCAAAGACGCCGGACCTAAGATTAAACATTGAACTGTTGAATTTTCCTTCCCCTTTATATCAGCGGAGGTGATTTGCCCATTTATTTTCTTGATGTGGAGATGCCGGCGTTGGACTGGGGTGGGCACAGTAAGAAGTCTCACAACACCAGGTTTAATGTCCAACAGGTTTATTTGGAATCATGAGCTTTCGGAGCGCTGCTCCTTCATCAGGTGAGTGATCAGGAACAATCCTAAGTGTTAAATGTCACTTTTGTGCCACAGAACCATTGAGAAGTTACAGTGATGAAGGAGCAATGCTCCGAAAGCTTGTGATTCCATTTATTTTTTTTAACAGGTAATCATTTCTGTTAAGATATCAAGGAGAGGAATTTCATACGAACATTTTGATTGTTCTATATTGTTGTCTAAACCTTGCCACATTAGCTACGTCACAGCAGAAATGGGGGTAATCATAGAAACATAGAAAAATCAAATCGATCCTCAATCTGGTGAAATGGCGCAATGACAATAATCTCTCTCTCAATGTCAGCAAAACAAAAGAGATTGTCATTGACTTCAGGAAGCGTAGAGGAGAACATGCCCCAGAGTCTGGGGTAAATTGGAAGGGGGTGGGGGTTTGGTGGGTGGAATCAGAGCCAGTGAGAGGAGATCAGGGAATAGGAGACGGGGGGAGACTAGACGATTGGAGACAGGAAGGTGGGAAACCAGGGGATCAGACAGTGGGGGAGATCGGAGCTGGGGACAGTGGGTGGGGATGGAATTAGAGTTTGATTTGATTTGAGTTGATTTATTATTGTCACATGTATTAACATACAGTGAAAAGTATTGTTTCGTGTGCGCTATGCAGACAAACTGTACATAGAGAAGCCAAGGAGAGAGTGCAGAATGTAGTGTTAGGGTGCAGAGAAAGATCAACTCAATGCAAGGTAGGTCCATTCAAAAGTCTGACAGCAGCAGGGAAGAAGCTGTTCTTGAGTCGATTGGTACGTGACCTCAGACTTCTGTATCTTTTTCCCAGTGGAAGAAGGTGGAAGAGAGAATGTCCCGGGTGTGTGGGGTCCTTAATTATGCTGGCTGCTTTGCCGAGACAGTGGGAAGTGTAGAGAGAGTCAATGGATGGGAGGCTGGTTTGCGTGATGATTGGGGTAGAGTGGGGGGTGGTTTCAGAAGTGGATGTTGGGGATTGGAAGGATGTGGGGTATAGGGGGAAATCAGAGGCTGAGAGGGACCTTAAGAGAATCAGAGGCCAGGGTGAGAAACGTGAGCGATGGTGTAATTGAAATGGCTCATCCTCACAGAATCGCTTTCCGCTATGTATATTTGTACCTTGTCAATGAGTGGGCTCATGGATGTTGGTCAATGAGTGGGCGGCTTATGGACGTTGGTTGGCAATTGGAGATAGAGAACTCAAGGAAGAAAAGAGGATAGTTGAAGATGGACCATGGAAACGGCAGCATGATGAGATTTTCCAGCTGCCTTCCTATCTCGCCTGTGGGTTATATATACTTCTAATGTAGTGTGAAATATGTAAGAATAATAATATCTCTGCCTGTGTGTCAGCAGTTGTCATGGTGAATGCCAACAACCTGTCCACTTCCTGACACCAGGCTCAAAGAGATACTAATGATACTGAATCATCTGTTGTAGATTTATGGAGTGATAATCCGCAGCCAGTTGCAGGGGAATAAGAGAGTCATATCACTAATTGTCTTTTCTCAATTGCTACAGTGAGATGGGTAATTGCCTATTCAGAAGTACAATGGATGCAGACTGATTTCAGAGGCTTGTTTTCTTGCTTATCTACAAATGAATTGATGACTTATTTCTTCACGAATGTGGCATTTAGTCACTTTCGCAGCCCTTGTGGCTGTCAGATGTTTACCAGATGGTCAACTGTTTGTATCGGTTCATCACCCACTTGGTTCCTGAATCATAGAATAGAATCATAGAATCCCTACAGTGCAGAAGGAGGCCATTCGGCCCATCGAGTCTGCACCGACCACAATCCCACCTAGGCATCCCCATAACCCCACATATTTACCCTGCTAATCCCCCTGACACTAAGGGGCAATTTAGCATGGCCAATCAACCCAACCTGCACATCTTTGGACTGTGGGAGGAAACCGGAGCACCTGGAGGAAACCCACGCAGACATGGGGAGAACGTGCAGACTCTGCACAGACAGTGACTAAGGCCAGAATTGAACCTGTGTCCCTGGCGCTGTGAGGCAGCAGTGCTAACCACTGTGCCACCGTGCGCCCCTGAAGCAGGGATTGATATATATCCAGGCTTGAATTGCTAGGTGGCCCCAGACATTCACGCCCTGAGAGCCAGACATTGCACATGGACAATGAGGAAAGGCCAAGGAACTCCCCTGGCATTCAACAGTAAACACAGTAAGAAGTTTAACAACACCAGGTTAAAGTCCAACAGGTTTATTTGGTAGCAAAAGCCACACAAGCTTTCGGAGCTCTAAGCCCCTTCGCCTGAAGAAGGGGTGTCCAGAACAAGGGGGGTCATAGTTTGAGGATAAGGGGTAAACCTTTTAGAACTGAGGTGAGGAGAAATTTCTTCATCCAGAGAGTGTTGAATGTGTGGAATTCATTCCCACAGAAAGTAGCTGAGGCCAAAACATTGTGTGATTTCATGAAGAAATTAGACATAGCACTTGCAACTAAAGGGGTCAAGGGGGGAAGGGGAGATCAGGATATTGAATTTGATCATCAGCCATGATCAAAATGAATGACGGAGCAGGCTCGAAGGGCCTACTCCTATTTTTAATTTCTAGGTTTCTATGGGCAATCTACGGGAAAGAAATGGGGGTCGGTTTAGCTCAGTTGGGTGGACAGCTGATGCAGATCGACGCCAACAGTGGGTTCAATTCCCGTACCGGCTGAGGTTATTCATGAAGGCCCCACCTTCTCAAACTTGCCCTTCATCTGAGGCTTGGTGACCCTCAGGTTAAATCGCCACAGAGTCACTCCCGCTCTTACCACCAACCATCGGCGTGTTTGGAAGGATTTGCAGGTTGACACTCAACCTATTTTGGCCGCGTTATGAACGCACCTTCCTTGGCCATCAAGTCCTGGGATGGGACTCGAACCCGGAGCTTCTGGCTGAGAGGCAGGGAAGCTAACCCCACTGCGCCGCAAGACCTCCTCACCATTCTGGGGTTGAACGCTGCGGGGCTTGCCCCACCCGTCCCCTCTGCGCCATTCTCTCCCATCAATAACTGGTATTGCTGTTTGATATTTAGATTCTGAACTGTGTCTTGTTGCAGTTTGCTGCCTAAACACAGCATCGCCAGAGAATTTGCAGCATTCTCCCGACCCAGGCATGGTTACAAAGTGTGAAACACTTAGTGTGCTGCAATGCTCGCTTGAGGAAATAACGCTGGCTTTGAACCTCACAGCAGAACAAGTGACGCTCTTGGAAGACAGGAACGATTTCAGCACCTTTTTAAAAGCAAAACTGGATCCAGTCACATCCGCTTAAGAGGGATTTAAGAGGCTGCCGCAGTGCAGGGAGGAATCACATTGATTGAATATGGTGCTAGAATGTTAACAGTGGCCTGTACCTAAGTGGCAAAGCACAAAAGGAGCAGGGCTTTCCGTCTTAGAGGAGATTCTGTACAATGCGTGCACACTTCACTCCTGGTGTGGAGTGCGTTAGCTATGAGGAGAGATTGAATAAACTGGAAAGACGGAGGCCGGGGTGGCGGGAAGTGGGGGGGCGGCGGGGGGGGGGGGGAACCCGATAGAAGTTTATAAAATTAGGAGGGGTATGGATAGGGTGAATAGTTGGAAGCTTTTTCTCAGGGCAGAAATGATAATTACAAGGGGGCACAAGTTCAAGGTAAGGAAGGAAAGATTCAATAGAGATGCGCAGGGGAAGTTTCTTTACACAGAGGGTGATGGGGGCCTGGAAGGCACTGCCAAGTGACGTGGTTGAGGTAGATACTTTAGCCACATTTAAGACTTATCTGGATAGACACATGAACACGAGGAATAGAGGGATACAGGCGGTTTGTCTAGTTAGGACAGCGTAATCGGTGCAGACTTGGAGGGCCGAAGGGCCTGTTCCTGTGCTGTACCGTTCTTTGTTCTTTGTTCATACCCACAGTCTTCATGGGAAAATCTTCAGGTGCCAAGGCCACGTCACGGGTAAAATGCACAAAGAGAAGAAATCGCAAAGCCTGACACTGAGAATGAACCTGACTGTACTCTCAGCCCTGAATGTTCCCCAACCCTGCACCAGTGACTGCTCCAGCATTTTCTCCTGCCACTTCTCAGTCCCGAGACCTCCCTCGCTGCTCACTGCTGTGATGTCCCTGAGGCTCCTCTCCACGCTCTGCTTCTGCTGATGCCTCTGAATCCTGGCAGCTCTGACTGCTCTAAGTTTCCCTTAACTTCAACTGCCGTGTCTCTTGCTGTGCAACCAACCCGATCAAAACTTCCAATAGTGTGGCGCCCAGAACTGTACACAATAGTCCAGCTGAGGTCTAACTAGTGTCCAGTATGAGCTCAATATAATCACCTTGCTTTTGTACTCCATGCCCCTATTAATAAAGTCCAGAATACTACATGCTTTGTTAGCTGCCCTCTCCACCTCTTCTGCCACCTTCAATGCTCTATGCACATATACACCCAGGTCCCTCTGCTGTTGCACACCCTTTAAGAATTGTCCCCTTGTTTTATATTGTCTCTCCATGTTCTTCCTGCCAAAATGCATCACCTCACACTTCTCTGCATTAAACTTCATCTGCCACCTCCCTGCCCACCACCAACTTGTCAATGTCCTTTTGAAGTTCTACACTGTCCTCTTCACAGTTTACAATGCTTCCAAGTGGGTTGCAAGGATATTGGAAATGGGTTGCCAGTTGTCGTGTTTTAAAAAAAACGTGGGATCTCTCTGTTGTCCTTTTTAAAACATAGCGAGATGTTCTGTGATCCTGCTCAACAGAAAAGAGGGATGTTCTGTTTATATTGCACGCTTTGTCGAAGGCGGTATGGCGATTAGGACCTCTCGACTCTGACAATGCCATAGCCAGCATGAGGAGGAAAAGCTTAGTATTACCTGATGCAACTCAAGTTATGTGCATTTTATGAAAAGGGTAAGGTGTATTTTTAAATGTGCAGTAAATCCCATTTAGATTGTGACGGTAGCAGCAGTACTGCAGTTTGCCTGGTCAGTGGGTCGTGAGGAGCGGCCATTTTGTAAAAATTGGTAGCCAGAAAAAAAAGGTTTGATCTCGATCAGAGCGCTGAGCATTTTCTGTTTACATTTCACATTTCCCACACCTATTTTGCTTTCGGTTTGGACTGGTTATTTCATTTCTCAAAAACTTCTTGTCCTTTTATGTTCCACCAGCTTCAAATTTGGCCATGCCACCAGTCCCTGCCACTCTGCCTGCCCCAACCTCAACTGCCACCATATATCTTACCTTGCTTTCAGGTGACCAGTTTCAGAGAGTGGGGAAGCTTGTGGAACCAACATTAATAGAGTCAGAGAAGTTTACAGCATGGAAACAGGCCCTTCAGTCCAACTTGTGCATGCTGCCCAGTTTTTAACCATTAAGCAAGTCCCAATTGCAATGGCCCATATCCCTCTATGCCCATCTTACCCATGCAACTGTCTAAATGCTTTTTAAAAGACAAAATTGTACCCTCCTCTGCTACTGCCTCTGGCAGCTCATTCCAGACACTCACCACCCTCTGTGTGAAAACATTGCCCCTCTGGACCCTTTTGTATCTCTCCCCTCTCACCCTCAAGCTAAAAGATGCTGAATCCCTTCATTTCCATTCCCCATTCGGACTCTGTAGCTTAAACGTTCCTGAGGCACCATTTCTTAACTGGCTCGCTATCGAGGTTTTATGATTGATTTTGGTTAATGTCGGCGAGTCAAAGCTGAGTGCTGTGAATTCGAACAAATTCGGTTTTTTTCCAATTGACTATTTAACCGGCTTGTTTCAAACCTTTTTTTGATCTCTGAAACAGAAGCAGGGCATGCTGGAAATTCTTAGCAGGTCTGGCAACTTCTGCGGAGAGAGCGAAGGCTTCGGGTTACTGATCTTTCATCGGAACTGGGAGAAACTGGAGATAACTTCAGCTTTGACAAACATGTTTAATCCTGTGGGATTTCGCCTGTGCTGTGATGGTTACTAATGTGTGAACATGCCTGCCTCAGGGCGACTGTTTTCCAATATAGCAGCACAGAAGCGAAAATGAAAGGACTGAACCTTAATCAAAATAGAAACTTCAGCAGGCTATGGCAGCACTTGTGGGGAGAATCAGAGCTATCATTTCAGGTCTGTGGGCGGAAGTGGGAAAAGTTCGAGACCTGACAGGTTCTGAGTCAGGCATCCGTGGGACAAGGACACAAGGAAGGTGTGTGATGGGCTGCAAGACAGGAGTATAATGACTTCAACAAGCCCAATGAGTTTGGCCTTCTGGAGTATGATTGAGGCTATAATTGCCCCGGTGCGGAGGGGGGGCGGGGAAGGAGGAGGACCTCCTCATGAACCTGCTCCTGGACCTGGCAAAGCTTGTCATAAACAGGTCCAGGCAGTGGACGACCGAGGGGGTCGTCCGACCCAACTGTCAGTGCCCCTCTACCGCGGCTATATTTGGGGCCTGGTGTCCCTGAAGAGGGAGCATGCGGTGTTCGAGGGGCCCATTAGAGCCTTCCATGCCCACTGGGCACCGCAGGGACTGGGGTGCACAGTGGTTAGCACTGCTGCTTCACAGCTCCAGGGTCCTGGGTTCGATTCCTGGCTCGGGTCACTGTCTGTGTGGAGTTTGCACATTCTCCTCGTGTCTGCGTGGGTTTCCTCCGGGTGCTCCGGTTTCCTCCCACAGTCCAAAGATGTGCGGGTTAGGTTGATTGGCCAGGTTAAAAATTGCCCCTTAGAGTCCTGGGATGTGTAGGTTAGAGGGATTAGCGGGTAAATATGTGGGGGTAGGGCCTGGGTGGGATTGTGGTCGGTGCAGACTCGATGGGCCGAATGGCCTCCTTCTGCACTGTAGGGTTTCTATGATTCTATGATTGGCCCCTTTAATCACATTTTGATTTGATGTTTTAAGTTTCCTTTCCACTTTGTCCTTTGTTTCGGGTGGTTCCCCTCCTTTTGGGAGCTGCCCGTTTTAATTTGTCCCTTTGTTAATTAAATTTAGTTTCTTAGGTTGGCCAAAAAGATTGGTCATAATTGCCTGCCCAACCAGGGAGCTCATACCCCAAGAATCCAACCCCATTGGTCACATTGAAGTCATTACAAGGAGAGATTGAGTGACACAAGAGTTAGTCCTTCAGAGCTAAAAGGAAAGGTCACAGGGTTGAACTTCAACCTGGAAGAGCACATGGGTTTGCGCATTACAGATCGAGATATGTCAGAACCTTGAGAATTCAGCTTGCAACCAGGTATTTAATTTGAGCTGTGCGCATGAACAGTCAGCAGAGTGGGACTGTCAATCACATGTTAATTGCTCAATTAGACTGAGGGCAACACCTTCTTTCGACTTTAACATTGGTTCCACAAGTTTCCCTGCTCTCTGAAACTTATCACCTGAAAGCAAGAGGGTGGGGCAGGCAGGGTGGGGGGCTTGAGGCGTGGTGGTATGGGGTGTGTGGGGTGGGAGCAGGAGTGTGTCGATATGGGGTGGGCGGGGGTGTTTGGGGTTGGTGGAGGGGTGTTGGGTGTGTGGATATGGGGTGGGGGGTGTGTGGATATGGGGGGTGGGGGGTGTGTGGATATGGGGTGGGGGGGTGTGTGGATATGGGGTGGGGGGGGTGTGTGGATATGGGGTGGGGGGGGTGTGTGGATATGGGGTGGGGGGGTGTGTGGATATGGGGTGGGGGGGGTGTGTGGATATGGGGTGGGGGGGGTGTGTGGATATGGGGTGGGGGGGGTGTGTGGATATGGGGTGGGGGGGGTGTGTGGATATGGGGTGGGGGGGGTGTGTGGATATGGGGTGGGGGGGGTGTGTGGATATGGGGTGGGGGGGGTGTGGATATGGGGTGGGGGGGGTGTGGATATGGGGTGGGGGGGGTGTGGATATGGGGTGGGGGGGGTGTGGATATGGGGTGGGGGGGGTGTGGATATGGGGTGGGGGGGGTGTGGATATGGGGTGGGGGGGGTGTGGATATGGGGTGGGGGGGGTGTGGATATGGGGTGGGGGGGGTGTGGATATGGGGTGGGGGGGGTGTGGATATGGGGTGGGGGGGGGTGTGGATATGGGGTGGGGGGGGTGTGGATATGGGGTGGGGGGGGTGTGGATATGGGGTGGGGGGGGTGTGGATATGGGGTGGGGGGTGTGTGGATATGGGGTGGGGGGTGTGTGGATATGGGGTGGGGGGTGTGTGGATATGGGGTGGGGGTGTGTGGATATGGGGTGGAGGGGGTGGTGTTGGTAGGGGTATGGTGTATGGGGTGGGTGGGTGGGCGGGGGAGTGTGGGATGTGTGGATATGGGGTGGGGGTGTGTGGATATGGGGTGGAGGGGGTGGTGTTGGTAGGGGTATGGTGTATGGGGTGGGTGGGTGGGCGGGGGAGTGTGGGATGTGTGGATGTGGAGTGGGCGAGGGCGTGTGGATATGGGGTGGGGGTGTGTGGATATGGGGTGGGGGTGTGTGGATATGGGGTGGGGGTGTGTGGATATGGGGTGGAGGGGGTGGTGTTGGTAGGGGTATGGTGTATGGGGTGGGCGGGGGAGTGTGGGATGTGTGGATGTGGATGTGGAGTGTGTGGTGAACCATCGTTGGTTCACCACTGGGGTTTGTTACCATGTTACTGTTGGGCTCGGGTGTTATTACTGTGGGGGTTGTACTATGTTGTTGGGTTAGGGTGTTTACCTGTTATAAGTGTTACCATGGCACATTCCAGTGGGGTCCCGCCTCCGGTGGCAGGGTATAAGACCCCCTGCTCCGGCAGGACCCCTTCAGTCTGAACTGGTGTATTCGTGTTAGTAGTTTCATTGTTACTGTATTAAAGCCTTCAATACTAAAGCCTTGATTCCATGTGCTCATTGACGCGCATCAATTTAATACAGTAAACAGAGAGTATGGAACAGATTCTAAAACCGGATCGTCTGACACTGGACCCACGTGCGGTCGGTGCAGCTAACACATTCGACCATTGGTGGAAGTGCTTTGAGGACTACCTGGCAGCCTCGGTAGCTATCACTACGGACAGTGATAGACTCCAGGTCCTCCACGCGAGGGTAAGCGACACGATTTACCTAGCCATTCGTGCAGCTCCCACTTACCAGGGTGCCGTCGAGCTCCTAAAGAATAGGTACATTACGCCACCCAACGAGATACATGCTCGTTACCTCCTCGCTACACGACGTCGGCAGTCGGGCGAAACCATAGAGGATTATGCCAATGAGCTCCTGCAGCTTGCCAGGGGTTGCGACTGTAAGGACGTCTCCGCCGAGCAGTACATGTACGACCTCGCCCGAGACGCGTTCGTAGCAGGGGTAGGGTCCTCGTACATCAGGCTTAAATTACTAGAAAAGGGGAAACTCAACTTGACCCAGGCAATGGGGATGGCCGCGAGGTTGGAGGCGGCGTCGAAGAGCTTGGCGCTGTACCCCGAGGACCACGTGCAGTCAACGTGGTTGGAGCAAGCTCTGCTCCCTCCTCGCCCCGCGAACCCGCGCTCCCAGATCGATTCGACGACGGCGGCAGCTCCAGGTGGCCAGCGATGCTATTTTTGCGGTGGGGCCAAGCATCCACGGCAACAGTGTCCGGCAAGAATGGCAATCTGCAGCCAGTGCGGTAAAAAAGGCCACTACGGCAAAGTCTGTAGGTCCAAACCTAAAAACGGCAGTGCAGTTTGTAACCCTCCAGAACGGAGACCATCTCTTTCGGCGTTGCAGTACCCACGAGGTCCGACCACGTGCGATCTCAGGACGGCGCCATCGTGGCAAACAGAGGAGGAGGAAGACCACCAGGAGTCGCTGCGCTTGGCCCCCTCGCCCACGTGCGATTCATGGGGGCGGCCATCATGGTCCACGACGACTAGGAGCGACCAGCAGGGGTCCTCAGCATCCACATCGGCAGCATGCAGCAGCGACCAGCAGGGGTCCTCAGCATCCACATCGGCAGCATGCAGTGACGCCCAGGGGCCAACGGTGGCGTCGATCTCTCTGGATCAGACCAGGCATTACAGACTGGAACATTCTATGATGGAGGTAAAGGTTAGTGGCAGAACTGTGAATTGTCTGTTTGACAGTGGGAGCACCGAAAGTTTCATACACCCTGAAACTGCTAAAAGGTGTGGACTCCGGGTTCTCCCTGCCAAACAGACAATTTCCATGGCATCACAGTCCCGGTCTGTACCGATCCAAGGACGATGTATGGTAACTCTTGAGGTACAGGGCACAGTTTACGAGCAATACAGGCTCCTTGTGCTACCTCACCTTTGCGCGCCAATTATCCTCGGACTAAACTTTATGGTCCACATGAAGAGTGTGATCCTACAGTACGGTGGGCCACTCCCTTCACTGGCAGTAGGGAACCAGCCGCAGCCTCCAAATTGCCCAAAGCGCCCCGCGTGCAATCTATCCATCCTGAAGATCACGACACCATCCCTTTTTAAAAATCTGGTACCTGGCTGCAAGCCCATCGCTACTAAAAGTAGGCGTTACAGCGCTGAGGACCGGATCTTTATTAGATCTGAGGTTCAGCGGCTCCTCAAGGAAGGGATCATACAGGCCAGTGCTAGTCCGTGGAGAGCGCAGGTCGTGGTAGTCAAAAGCGGGAACAAACCTCGGATGGTCATCGACTATAGTCAGACCATTAATAGATACACGCAGCTGGATGCGTATCCTCTCCCGCGCATTTCTGATATGGTCAATCAGATTGCGCAGTACCGAGTGTTTTCTACCATAGACCTTAAGTCCGCCTACCATCAACTCCCCATCCGCCCAGAGGACCGACAATATACGGCCTTTGAGGCGGATGGTCGTCTATACCAATTCCTCAGGGTTCCATTTGGTGTCACCAATGGGGTCTCGGTCTTCCAGCGTGCTATGGACCGAATGGTGGACCAGAATGGGTTGCGGGCTACCTTCCCGTACCTGGATAACGTCACCATCTGCGGCCATGACCAGCAGGACCACGACACGAATCTCCAACACTTTCTGCGCACTGCATCTCGCCTGAATCTGACCTATAACAGGGAGAAGTGCGTATTCCGTACGCGTAAGTTAGCCATCCTCGGATACGTGGTGGAAAACGGGGTCATTGGCCCTGATCCAGACCGTATGCGCCCACTCACTGAACTTCCCTTGCCCGCTAGCACGAAAGCACTGAGGAGATGCCTCGGGTTCTTTTCGTATTATGCACAGTGGGTCCCCAACTACGCGGACAAAGCTCATCCGCTCATTAAGTCCACGACCTTCCCACTTACGCCGGAGGCCCAATTGGCCTTCAAGGTTTTGAAAAGCGACATCTCGAAAGCCACGATGCACGCGGTGGATGAATCCATCCCTTTCCAGTTGGAGAGTGATGCATCTGACTTCGCCCTAGCCGCCACACTAAACCAGGCAGGCAGGCCCGTCGCGTTTTTTTCCCGCACCCTTCAAGGCCCAGAGATTCGGCACTCAGCGGTGGAAAAGGAGGCTCAGGCCATTGTGGAGGCAGTCAGACACTGGCGCCATTACCTGGCAGGTAAGCGGTTCACCCTGATCACGGATCAACGATCCGTGGCGTTTATGTTCAATAACACGCAGAGGGGCAAGATCAAGAACGATAAGATCTTGCGGTGGAGAATTGAGCTCTCCACCTATAATTACGATATTATGTATCGTCCAGGGAAGCTCAATGAGCCCTCGGATGCCCTCTCGCGCGGAACATGCGCCATCATGCAGGAGGACCGCTTGAAGGCTCTCCACAATGATCTGTGTCATCCTGGAGTCACCAGACTCTACCACTTCATCAAAGCCCGCAACCTGCCCTACTCGGTGGAGGAGGTCAGGTCAGTAACTAGAAGCTGTCGGATTTGCGCAGAATGCAAACCACACTTTTATCGACCAGACCGGGCACATTTGGTCAAGGCCACTCGCCCTTTTGAGAGGCTGAGTGTGGATTTTAAGGGCCCCCTTCCCTCAACGGACCGGAATGTCTATTTTCTCAATATAATAGACGAATATTCCCGGTTTCCGTTTGTTTTCCCCTGTGCGGACACGTCAACTGCCACCGTCATCAAGGTTTTCAGTGAACTTTTTACCCTGTTCGGGTACCCCTGCTACATTCATAGCGACAGGGGCTCGTCGTTCATGAGCAACGACTTGAGGCAATTCCTGCTCTCATTCGGGATTGCCTCTAGTAGAACCACGAGCTACAACCCTAGGGGTAACGGACAGGTGGAAAGGGAGAATGCTACAGTCTGGAAGGCTGTCCTACTGGCACTGAAATCCAGGGGCCTTCCAGTCTCCCGTTGGCAGGAGGTCCTTCCAAATGCGCTCCATGCTATCCGCTCCCTCCTGTGTACGGCAACCAATGCTACTCCCCACGAGAGGATGTTCTCATTCCCTCGGAAGTCGTCCTCGGGGACCTCATTGCCAGCCTGGTTGACGTACCCAGGACCCGTCCTTCTGCGGCGCCATGTGAGGGCTCGCAAGTCCGACCCCTTGGTCGAACCGGTCCAACTCCTCCACGCCAACCCTCAGTATGCCTATGTGGCATATCCTGACGGGCGAGAGGACACTGTCTCCATTAGAGACCTGGCGCCCGCAGGGGACGTAGCAACCCCTGTCGCTCCTATTCCCCCAGTCACAAATCCACTACTCCTCATTACTTCCCCAGACGTGGCGCGGTCAGCACCGGGACCAGTGCATAACACTTTTACTCCCATGTACAGCTTGCCTGAGACTCGGAGATCGGCGCCACCATCATCACCACCACCACCACTACCACCAAACGTTCCAGGATCCCCTGCACCATCGCCTCACCAGGGCCGGCCGGCCCGGGAGTCCTTGAGGGGACAGCCACACGTTACTTGGAGAGAGCCACTACAAGCACCTGCTCCGTTTTCGCAACCGGTGTTGAGGAGATCGCAGCGTCGGTGCGGTCCTCCAGACCGTCTGGACTTGTGAATCCTGTGATTTTTTTTTTTTTTGTTATTGTCTGTTTTCGTCCACCCCGCCACCTTTTGTTCCTAAAGGAGGGGTGAATGTGGTGAACCATCGTTGGTTCACCACTGGGGTTTGTTACCATGTTACTGTTGGGCTAGGGTGTTATTACTGTGGGGGTTGTACTATGTTGTTGGGTTCGGGTGTTTACCTGTTATAAGTGTTACCATGGCACATTCCAGTGGGGTCCCGCCTCCGGTGGCAGGGTATAAGACCCCCTGCTCCGGCAGGACCCCTTCAGTCTGAACTGGTGTATTCGTGTTAGTAGTTTCATTGTTACTGTATTAAAGCCTTCAATACTAAAGCCTTGATTCCATGTGCTCATTGACGCGCATCAGAGTGGGCGAGGGTGTGTGGATATGGGGTGGGTGGGGGAGTGTTGGGTATGTGCATATGGGGTGGGGGAGTGTGGGGTGTGTGGATATGGGGTGGGGGAGTGTAGGGTGTGTGTATATGGGGTGGGGGAGTGTGGGTTGTGTGGATATGGGGTGGGGATGTGTGGATATGGGGTGAGGGTGTGTGGGGTGGTTGGAGGGGGTGGTGTTGGTCGCGGAGTGTTGTTTATGGGTGGGCGGGGGAGTGTGAGGTATTGGGTGGGGGTGTGTGGATATGGGGTGGGGATGTGTGGGGTGTGTGGATATGGGGTGGGGGAGTGTGGGTTGTGTGGATGTGGGATGGGGAGTGTGCGGTGTGTGGATATGGGGTGGGGATGTGTGGATATGGGGTGAGGGTGTGTGGAGGGGATATGGAGGGGGTGGTGTTGGTCGTGGAGTGTTGTTTATGGGTGGGCAGGGGAGTGTGAGGTATTGGGTGGGGGTGTGTGGATATGGGGTGGGAATGGTTGTGTTGGGTAGGGGGGATGTATGGGCTATGGGGTGGTGGGGTGTAAGTTAAAGCCACTGACAGGCACGCTGAAACTATTTCTATTTGTTTTTCATACCCAGTGTTGGAAACCAGTCCCACAGCCCACACCATCTCTGACTGGACCTGCACATAATTTAAATCCTACCCAGGAACACTGGAGATTAAAATCATTTGGCAGGAAGTTGAGCTATTTGAGTCTCTCCATTAGTTTATTGAGTGACAGAGGTTGAATGATAATTGATTCTTGCCTTCCAGGTATTTGGAGCTAAATTACGTGGGCTTGTTCTGATGGCAAAACAGCTGTAGCTGGAACAGAGCAATAATCAGTAAGTCCCGAGGCAATGTTTACTGCTGGAACCACATTTCATTGAGCCGTTGTGGAATAGCGGTCTGGATATTACCTTGGGCGTTGGGATGCTGACATTCGGACCAAGCAGGGATCCAGAGCTCACCCTTTGCCAGCAGAGAGAGCGGTCTTGCAATCTGCCCTGACACAACCTCCTGATTGGCTGCCTCTACGTTCACTGTCCTATAAAGGGTGCTGGGCCAGTCAGAGGGCCATCAGTGCAGACGTTTGGTCAGCCCCTCCGGGAAAGGTGGGCACAGCTAAGGAAGGTCAGGGGCCAAAACGATGCCTCAACATGAGGCACCCTCAGAGGGGGTGCAGGCATATAAAACAATTCAGAAGGTGGCAAGCCAGCAGGCCCTTCAGAATGGGCACTGAACCGTTTGGGTGGATGGTTCAGGGCTGCAGGTGGGGCCTTCCCTGTCCATAGCCCCATCAGTTGATGTGGGGACTGCTGATCCGAATCCCGCCCACCCCCTACAACCAGCCGCAGGGAGGTTGCCTCCATGGCGCTGTAGCCCTCTGTACATGATGGTGGCGATCACTCCGCTGATGCCTAAATGCCAGTAGATGGTTTCAAAATTGACCCAAATTGGGGACTTAACCATGTTGATTGGCTGTCCGACTTGGGGCAGCAGGCAACCAATCTGCTTGCTCGCCTGCCCCAGTTTGGAATGGTTTGGTGAGTTGTATGAACTAGCCTGCACCTCTTTTCTCCAAAAGGAATATGTTTGTCTTGGAGTCGGTGGGCACTAGTGTAGATATTACCGAGATGATGTTGGGGATTTTTTTTCATTCATTCATGGGAAATGGGCGTTACTGGCTCCCCCACCCTCTTTCACTCTCCTTCACCCTCCCCCAGCATTTATTGCCCATCCCTAGTTGCCCTTGAGAAGGTGGTGGTGAGCTGCCTTCTTGAAACGCTGCAGTCCATGTGCTGTGGGTTGACCCACAATGCCGTTAGGGAGGGAATTCCAGGATTTTGACCCAGCGATTGCAGAGGAACAGCGATATATTTCCAAGTCAGGATGGTGAGTGGCTTGGAGAGGAACTTGCAGGTGGTGGTGTTCCCATGTAGCTGGCAACGTTACGCAAGCAAGGTCTAAGGACAGAATTCTCCAGTCCTTCCAGCCGGCAGGATCCTCCAGTCCTGATGAAGTCAAACTGCTGCCGTGGGCAGCCGACAGTGAGCCGCCTCCGCCACGGGAAAACCTGCCGCGGGGCGTGGGGGACGCTGGAATCACGAGCTTTCGGAGCGCTGCTCCTTCATCAGGCGAGTCACTCACCTGATGAAGGAGCAGCACTCCAAAAGCTCGTGATTCCAAATAAACCTGTTGGACTTTAAACTGGGTGTTGTGAGTCCTCTTACGATCACAGATTAGATAGAGAGGAATGATTTCCTCAGACGGGGGCGACCAAGACGATGGGTGTGTTCCTCAAATTAGAGTTAGATTATTCAGGGGTAATGTCAGGAAGCACATGCCTCACAAACTGCGGCAGAATTCCAAAAGCTGTTCTTTTTTTGGCTGGGTTAATCGAAACCTTTAAAACTGAAACTGATAGATTTATGTTGGGGTTATTGTGGGATATTAAAGCAAGGCAGATTGATTGCTTTAAGATACAAATCAGGCATGGTCCAACTGAATCAGGAAACAAGCTCAAAGGAGATGAATGGGCTCGGCTTGTTCCTATTTTCTTAACTTAATCAAGTTTTATGAGTCAAAGAATAGGTAACCTAATTGAGGTACAGATTAGGAATTATCTAAATGAATGGTGAAATCTGCTTGTGAAGTGAATGGTCTACTCCTGTTATTGTAAATCTGATTTAAAAAAACACTTTACATCAATGGCAAGAGGTAAAGAATCCCATTTTTGCCCATGTGACTTCAGAGCCACAGCAATGTGGTTGACCCTTAACTGCCATCTGAACAAGGGTGACTCGAGATGGGCAATAAATGCTGTAAGAAGTTTAACAACACCAGGTTAAAGTCCAACAGGTTTATTTGGTAGCAAAAGCCACACAAGCTTTCGGAGCTCCAAGCCCCTTCTTCAGGTGAGTGGGAATTCTGTTCACAAACAGGGCATGTAAAGACAGAGACACAATTTACATGAATAATGGTTGGAATGCGAATACTTACAGCTAATCAAGTCTTTAAGAAACAAAACAATGTGAGTGGAGAGAGCATCAAGACAGGCTAAAAAGATGTGTATTGTCTCCAGACAAGACAGCCAGTGAAACTCGGCAGGTCCAGGCAACTGTGGGGGTTACAGATAGTGTGACATGAACCCAATATCCCGGTTGAGGCCGTCCTCATGTGTGCGGAACTTGGCTATCAGTTTCTGCTCAGCGACTCTGCCCCGTCGTGTGTCGCGAAGGCCGCCTTGGAGAACGCTTACTCGAATATCAGAGGCCAAATGCCCGTGACCGCTGAAGTGCTCCCCAACAGGAAGAGAACAGTCTTGCCTGGTGATTGTCGAGCGGTGTTCATTCATCCATTGTCGCAGCGTCTGCATAGTTTCCCCAATGTACCATGCCTCGGGACATCCTTTCCTGCAGCGTATCAGGTAGACAACATTGGCCGAGTTGCAAGAGTATGTACCGTGTACCTGGTGGATGGTGTTCTCACGTGAGATGATGGCATCCGTGTCAATGATCCGGCACGTCTTGCAGAGGTTGCTGTGGCAGGGTTGTGTGGTGTCGTGGTCACTGTTCTCCTGAAGGCTGGGTAGTTTGCTGCGGACAATGGTCTGTTTGAAGTTGTGCGGTTGTTTGAAGGCAAGAAGTGGGGGTGTGGGGATGGCCTTGGCGAGATGTTCGTCTTCATCAATGACATGTTGAAGGCTCCGGAGGAGATGCCGTAGCTTCTCCGCTCCGGGGAAGGACTGGACGACGAAGGGTACTGTGTCCCCGTGTTTATCTTCTGAGGAGGTCGGTGCGGTTTTTCGCTGTGATCACAACAGACACCTCCAGACGCTGAAAGATGCCCTCATAAGAACAGGATATGGTGCTCGACTCATTGATCAACAGTTCCAACGCGCCACAGCGAAAAGCCGCACCGATCTCCTCAGAAGACAAACACGGGACACAGTGGACAGAGTACCCTTCGTCGTCCAGTACTTCCCCGGAGCGGAAAAGCTACGGCATCTCCTCCGGAGCCTTCAACATGTCATTGATGAAGACGAACATCTCGCCAAGGCCATCCCCACACCCCCAGTTCTTGCCTTCAAACAACCGCACAACTTCAAACAGACCATTGTTCGCAGCAAACTACCCAGCCTTCAGGAGAACAGTGACCACGACGCCACACAACCCTGCCACAGCAACCTCTGCAAGACGTGCCGGACCATCGACACAGATGCCATCATCTCACGTGAGAACACCATCCACCAGGTACACGGTACATACTCTTGCAACTCGGCCAACGTTGTCTACCTGATACGCTGCAGGAAAGAATGTCCCGAGGCATGGTACATTGGAGAAACTATGCAGACGCTGCGACAACGGATGAATGAACACCGCTCGACAATCACCTGTTCTCTTCCTGTTGGGGAGCACTTCAGCGGTCACGGGCATTCGGCCTCTGATATTCGAGTAAGCGTTCTCCAAGGCGGCCTTCGCGACACACGCGGCGCAGAGTCGCTGAGCAGAAACTGATAGCCAAGTTCCGCACACACGAGGACGGCCTCAACTGGGATATTGGGTTCATGTCACACTATCTGTAACCCCCACAGTTGCCTGGACCTGCAGAGTTTCACTGGCTGTCTTGTCTGGAGACAATACACATCTTTTTAGCCTGTCTTGATGCTCTCTCCACTCCCATTGTTTTGTTTCTTAAAGACTTGATTAGCTGTAAGTATTCGCATTCCAACCATTATTCATGTAAATTGAGTCTGTGTCTTTATATGCCCTGTTTGTGAACAGAATTCCCACTCACCTGAAGAAGGGGTTTGGAGCTCCGAAAGCTTGTGTGGCTTTTGCTACCAAATAAACCTGTTGGACTTTAACCTGGTGTTGTTAAACTTCTTACTGTGTTTACCCCAGTCCAACGCTGGCATCTCCACATAATAAATGCTGGCCAAGCCAGCGATGCCCATGTCCCATGAATGAATAAAAGCATTGATCCACCACAGTATTATTGTTAATTTGGTTTGCCCAATCTACATGTAGATTAAAGTCACGCATAATTACTTTAGCACCCTTGTTACATTCACCTCTAGTTTCCTGTTTTATGCCATCCCCTACCTTTGGTCAACTCCCACTAATGTTCTCTGCCCCTTATTGCTTCTTAGTTCCATCCAGATTGATTCTACATTTAGATATTCTGAGCCAATGTCCTCTCTCACTATTGCACTGATTTTATCCTTAACTAACAATGCCACCCCTCTTCCTTTTCCCTTTTCCCTTTCGCCCGCCCTTCCTAAATATTGAGTACCCTTAGATATTCAATTCCCAGCCTTGGTAACTCAGCCGCCATGTGTCCGTAATCGCAATCATATTGTACTCGTGTATACATGGGTTTCCTCTGGGTGGGTTTCCTGCATGGGTTCCCTCCGGGTGCTCCGGTTTCCTCCCATAGTCCAAAAATGTACGGGTTAGGTGGATTGGCCATGATAAATTGTCCTACAGTGTCAGGGGAACTAACAAGGGGAAATGCATGTTATGGGGATAGGGCATGGGTGGGATTGTGGTTGGTGCAGACTCGATGGGCCGAATGGCCTCCTTCTGCAGTGTAGGGATTCTAGGATTCTATGATTCTATACCAATTTGCACTGTTAATTAATTTATCTTATTGTGAATGTTCTGTGCATTTAGGTACAGTGCCTTTAGACTTGGCGTTTTAACATTTTCCACATATTTTTTTGTACCGTGGACTTATTTGCTGCTTCCCTTTGTTTCCTCTGCCTCCCACTTTTGCTTTTTACTTTCCTGTCTTTCATTTCTATCTTTGTTTCTCTCTCTAGTGTCTCCCCGCTCAGGTTCCCATCTCCCTGTCACTAGTTTAAACCCTCCCCGACCGTACGGACAAATACCCCTGTCAGGATATTGGTCTCGGTGCTGTTGGGGTGCAACCCGTCCAGCTTGTACAGGTCCTATCTTCCCCGGAATCATTCCCAATGCTTCAGGAATCTAAATCCCTCCCGCCTACACCGTCCCTCCAGCTACCCATTCATACAGCCTATTCTCCTATTGCTGATCCCATTAGCTCGTGGCACTGTGAGTAATTCTGAGATTACTACCTTTGAAGTCATGCTTTTGAATTTATTTCCTGGTTCCCAATATTCTACCCTCATCCTTCTTCTAACTTATGCCTTTGGTGCTGATATGGACCTCAACCTCTGGCTTTCCACCCTCCCCCTTCAGAATGTCCGCAGCCGCTCAGTGACATCCTTTACCCTGGCACCAGGGAGGCAACATGCCATCCTGGTGTCACGTCTGCAGCCACAGAAACGTCTATCTGTTTCCTTTATGATAGAATCTCCTCTCACTATTGTGCTCTCACTTTTTTTTTCTCTCTCTCTGCAGGTAGCACAGTGGTTAGCACTGCTGTTTCACAGCTCCAGGGACCTGGGTTCGATTCCCGACTCGGGTCACTGTCTGTGTGGAGTTTGCACATTCTCCCCGTGTCTGCGTGGGTTTCCTCCGGGTGCTCCGGTTTCCTCCCACAGTCCAAAGATATGCGGGTTAGGTTGATTAGCCATTCTAAATTGCCTCTTCGTGTCCCGGGATGCATAGGTTAGAGGGGTTAGTGGGTAAATATGTAGGGATATGTGGATGGGGCCTGGGTGGGATTGTGGTTGGTGCAGACTCGATGGGCCGAATGGCCTCTTTCTGCACTGTAGGATTCTATGCAGTTGAGCCACTCATGGTGCCACGGACTTGGCTGCCGCTGCGTTCCTGTGAAACCAGCTCCTCACCCATTGTGTCCAAAACAAAGAGAAACTGTTAGAGAGGGAGATAGACCCAGGGGACTCCTGCACTACCTGCTTAGCTCTTTTGTTCTGTCTGACTGTACCCCATTCCCTTTCTGACTGTGCGTTCTTTAACTATGGTGCGATCACCTCGCTGTACGTGCTGTCCACAAAGGCCTCATTCTTGCGGATGTTTCGCAGTGACTCCAGTCGCAGCTCCAGCTCCGAAATGTGGATTTTGAGTAACTGCAGCTGGAGACACTTCCTGCACAACTGATCACCCTGGACCCTCAAATGACTCCCTCTCTTTTTACTTCTCTAGTTTAGGGTAAATTAATAACTGTAGAAATACTCACCAGGGCCTACTCACCAAGGCTGCTGCACTTCTTTAGTAGGTAAAAGGCTCCCTCCTCACCAAACTCCAACATTCACACTCTACTGCGCTCCAGTGCACTGTATAGATTTTTCCCGTTCCGCCCACCATGGGAATCGCAGCCGGCGCGACAGAAAGTTCGGCGGACCATGCAAAGGTCCGTTGACCCTGGGCATGAAGTTCCAGCCTTGGGGAGAGCACGACCGGAAAATCCCGCCCTGTGTATTTAAACATTCTGAGGCGGCACGGTGGCACAGTGGTTAGCCTCATAGTGCTAGGGTCCCGGGTTCAATTCCGACCTCACGTAACTGTGTGGAGTTTGCACATTCTCCCTGTGTCTGCGTGGGTTTCCTCCGGGTGCTCCGTTTTCCTCCCACACTCCAAAGATGTGCGGGTTAGGTTGATTGGCCATGCTAAATTGTGTCTGACGATTAGCAGGGTAAAGACATGGGGTTTCGGGGATTGGGCCTGGGTGGATTGTCGTCGGTGCAGGCTCGGTGGGCCGAATGGCCTCCTTCTGCACTGTAGGGATTCCGTGAGGCATTTATTTTTCAGATTCTATGAAGTAAATTAAACTAAAAATGGGAGTCCATTGAATTGGAGATAACCTTGTGTCCTGGGTTGGTAACTGGTTGGGTGAGGGGAGATGGGGTGGATGTCGGGATAAAAAGAATGTTCTCTGACTCAGCGATGTGAAAAGTGGTGTTGCCAGGAATCTGTCCTGGGGCCTCAGCTCTTCACTGTGTTTTTCAATGATTAAGATGAAGAGTAGAAAGCCATATATCTAGGTTTTCCTCATGGCACTAAGGTGCCACAGTAAATCGAGTACGTGGGAGTGGAAGGTTGTAAAGGAAGATTGATCGAATAAGTGCACAAATCCGCAGCAGATGGAGGTCATTATGAGAAAGGAGAAAATCATCCACTCTGGACCAACAAAAGCGTCATGAGAATATCTTCCAAATGGTGAGAATTTAGGAACTGACACACAAGTCAAAAACATTTTAAAAACTCATTAAATATTATTTTTTTATCTCAGAGGGGCTGGAGTACAATTGTTGGAAGCTTTGTCACGGTTGTAAAGTTCTCCGGTTTAGATCGCGTCTGGTATATTGAGGTCAAGGCTGGAAATCTCCGGCCGTTCACGGCAGCGGAATTCTCCAGTCCCGCCGACAGCCGACCCCCGCCCGCGGGTTTCCCGCCAGCGTGGGGTGGGAATTCCCATTGACAGCGGCAGGACCAGAGAATCCTGCCGCTAGCGAACAACGCGCCACCTCCCACCAGAGGGAATCCTGCAGCTGGGAGACCGGAGAATCTCATCCTCGTCTCAGGAAGAATGTATTGTTCCCGGGGGGGGGGATGTAACGTAAATTACCCGAGTGGTATCGGAAACTAATGGGTAAAATGTTGGGAACATGCTGAGTAAATTAAGTTTGTATTTTCCCTGAGTGGGAAGATTAAGGGATTTATCTAGCTGAGATGATTAAGGTTCTATCATGACATGGTAATATGATAGATCGGATTAATGATATTCTCTAGCCAGGGACTGTAATACAGTGGGTAAATTGCTAAAATTAAAGTTAGACTGTCGAGGTGTAATCTCAGGGAGCATTTGTCTCTCAAAGCATACAGGAATTCAGGAACTCTATCCCGTAAAAAAGCCACGGTGGGGGAGGGGGATGCGCTGGTAGTGGATCCGGAACATTCCACACAAAGTTTGCGAAATTTGAGGAATGGTTCCCTCAATTCAACTGCAGGCATTTAATAGAATTGTAGAGACCCTACAGTGCAGAGGGAGGCCATTCGGCCCATCAAATCTGCACCGACAACAATCCCACCCAGGCCCTATCCCTGTAACCACACATATTTACTCTACTACTCCCCCTGACATTAAAAGGCAATTTAGCATGGCCAATCAACCTAACCCGCACATCTTTGGACTGTGGGAGGAAACCAGAGCACCCGGAGGAAACCCACGCAGACACAGGGAGAATGTACAGACTTCGCACAGACAGTCACCCAAGGCCGGAATCGAACCCGGGTCCCTGACGCTGCGATTTGGAATCCAAATCTTCCGACATTGGTGTATGTCGACGGTTGGGCCTCCAAAGCAGTAATTAGAGCACTAACAGGCCGGTCTTGGAGAAGATCTCTGTCACCAGGAGCTCTGCTATAGATGCTGTCCGATTGTCATGTGCTCCATTGGCTACTGCGGCTCCACCATTTAGTGGTCATTCAGTTGGTGGACGCAAGGATGCAGCTGGTGGACTTCTCTATGGATCCCATTGGATCGCTGAGTTTGGTTGGCATTTTCTCCAATGACCATGTGAAAAATACAGCCCTCTTTTATACGCACCTCCTTTACGGTCTGGGCCACAATGCTCTGTGGATAGAAGGCAATGTTTGAGCCAGCAGGCTGCTGCTCTTCCATTGTCACCACCGTATGTTCCTGCTCAGTCGTGATCTGTAATTCATCCAGTATAACCCACTCTGGTCACCTGGGTTGAATGGGCCTGTGCTGGTGATTGGGACGAGTGGAATTAGGGCAATTAGGGGACGGACAACAAATAGGGATGACAATGAAAAAATAAAAGAAAAAGCATGAGGAAGAAGGGTTATGGTTTCGAGGTAGGTGAGGAAACACGACAAGAGGCTGAAGTGGAACATAAACTCTGACGTGGAGTGGTCGGCTCAAATGGCTTGTTTCTGTTCCATATATCCCACATGAAAGGAACTCAATCAATTTATTCAAACACAATTTGCCATTAACTATGCTGGTTGTCACTCATTAACCCATGTTTTTCCAAATGCCAATTAATTAATGGGCAGCATGGTGGCACAATGGTTAGCATTGCTGCCTCACAGTAAGAGTTTTAACAACACCAGGTTAAAGTCCAACCTGGTGTTGTTAAAACTCTTACTGTGTTTACCCCAGTCCGACGCCAGCATCTCCACATCATGACTGCCATCGACGCCTCAGAGTGCCAGGGACCCAGGTTCAATTCCGGCCTCGGGTCACTGCCTGTGCGGAATTTGCATGTTGTTTGCGTGGGTTTCCTCCGGGTGCTCCGATTTCCTCCCACACTCCAAAGATGTGCGGGTTGGGTTGATTGGTCATGCTAAATTGCTCCTCGGATTAATAGGGTAAATAGGTGGGGTTATGGGGATAGGGTGTGGGTGGGATTGTCATTGGTGCAGGCTCGATGGGCCGAATGGCCTCCTTTTACATGGTAGGGACTCTGTACAAATTTTGCACTGGATTAATGGCTCCAAAGTTTTCCCGTCACTGACATTGGCCTGAATGAATGACCCGTTGTTTCTGGGTTTCTCCCTTTTACCTCTTTTTTTAAAAACAGGGGTGTGACATATACAACTCCCCAGTCCTCTGGCAGTAACTCCATCCCCCCTCCCCCCCCCCCCCCCCCCACCCCCCGGCCACCCCTCATCACTGCACCGCCCTGTATTCAAAGAGGATTTGAAAGGTTCACTGCCATTTGATAAAATTCATTTATTACTTATATGTCCACTAGTAGTGGGATTCTTCGGAGCAGAGCAGAGCAGAGAGTCTTAGCTGTTATCAGTGTGCTTGCTATTTGGGTCATCTGCTCGCTGACACAGTTGGGAACTGAGAATTTCTACAGAAGAGAGTACAGCTTGTTCCACCTGACAAAACACAGATAGTTGACACAGATTGTTGAAGCATGATTTACCGTGGCATTGAACTGCTTTAACTCAATCCATTTTGAAAGCTTGCTGGTGTACATTTGGTATCCCCCTTGGGGATCCCCTCGAATCAAATCCGCAATCTCTCAGTTGCTCCGTGTAGTGGAGTTTGTCCCATTCTCAACCTGAAACCCAGACTGTGCTTTGAAACTGACACCAAAAAATAGCTCAATTCTAATATCATAGTATGCATCTAGGCGGGAGAAAGCTCAAACTGTGCGATCTCCAGCCGATCTTTTGCTCCACTTAGAATCATAGAACCACTACAGCGCAGAAGGAGGCCATTCAGCCCATCGGGCCTGTACCAACAATAATCCCATCCTGGCCCCGTAACCCCATGTATTTGCCCTTCTAGACCCTCTGACACCTAGGGGCAATTTAGCATGGCCCATCCACCCAACCCGCACATTTTTGGACTGCGGGAGGGAACCAAATTTGGCTGGCCACCAAATTCACCGACCTCGCCGCAGCGGGAGTGTGGCGTCAATGACAGGTAAGATCGCGCCCAATGGATTTGCAAGGAAGTGATTGAATATTGATAAATATTAGAACCCTTTCGGCAATAGCTAGGCCCCAAGAACAGCAACGAAAGGTATGTCTAGTTCCTTAGTTTTAGATGGTATTTGAGTGCAAAAAATAAATTCAATGCTCTTCATTCAACAGTGACGCTGTGAGGCAGCAGTGCTAACCACTGTGCTACCATGCTGCCCCTGTGAAAACTATCAACGCTGTGTTACCATTTCGGGGCCTGGTGATTGCAGTCAGAGCATCCATCCACCCAGTTCTTCCACTGTCTGGGCAGCGTAGAACAGCTGCCCGCAGTGTAACCTAGTTCAATCTTGACAGAACAAAACACCTTTGCTGGAAGTGAGCAGGGAGTAATGGGGACAGGAAATGAGCTAATTCATCACTCAAACCAATTGATCTCTCATCTCCCCGGGGGCCCGAGATATGTCCTGTGGGGCCCTGGCTTTTTTCAGCCTAGTTGATTTATCTAAAATGTTTTCTTCCTCCATCATGGTTTGCATATCCCCCGCTCAACAACCTCAGGATTTGCTTCATCTCTGATGGAGTTTTTAGTTGGTATTGGTGTGAAATACTTATTAAATAACAGTATCGATTTTGATCAGCAGCTATTAATTGGCAATTTTTTTCTCTTAGAGGACCCAACCCACTTTTATTGATTCATTTTTATTGATATATTTATAAATCCATTTCTGCTCATTTTGATGCTTTTTCATTTTATTCCTCATTAACTCATCAACCTCTATTTCTGCATTCTCTTTTCATTTTCGTTAAGATTTTGTGCCGACTGTGCTTTTTAAAAAATGTATTTTGATCATGTTTCTCTGCAGGATGTTTCAAACAGGCCTGAGCATTTTATTGGTGCCGTGTTGTCTGTAGCCGGTGTCCTTTAGTTCGGCTGAGGCAGTATCATTGATATCATGTTGATTTTAACCTGGACTAATGCAGTGTTCTGAGGTTTTAATGGTCCTTTGGGAATTGCTGACTGGAATTTGATTGAGGATGATTGACAGGTCAGGTGATATGCCTGGGGACAGTTTTTTTCCCACAGAAAAGTCCAGTTTTTAGTTTAGTTTCTCAGTTGCTGTGAGGAGCTGTTGGAATCAGGCAGTGTGTTTCTGTCTCTCTTTCTCTCTTTCTCTCTCCAGAGGCTTTTTGGAAAGTTCGAGGACTGGGAATCTTCAGAAATTTGATCCAACATTGAAAAGACCAATTCACAGAAGATGTTAAAAAGCTGAAAATTCAGCATCACGTGAGCATACTCGTTTCTGTGCCAAGTTTGGAGAAGGGTAGATATCTGTGGGATGTGTTTAACTTGGAACCACAGAGATAGCTAGCTGTTAGGAATTATACTGCGTCATGTTTGAGTTTGGTAATTGGTAAAAGTTATGCTAATTCTTTTTAATTATATCCTAACTGTGTTCTTAAATAAACTTTGCTTGATAAAAGCTTCCTAGTGGATCACTTGAATCATACCTGGAATGAAACGCTTTATGGTCACCTGTGCCAAAATCAAATGTAAAACTTACGGACTAGGTTAACTCCATAAAAGACCTTGGACTTTCTGGCCTGGGTCTTAACGATTTTTAATTGGTTTCTGACTTCCACATTTATCCATGGCACCCAGAAATTATTCATAGATGACTTCATTTTTAATGGAATACTCTTATTCTTTCCTTCTATATTTCAACCCACATTCTAGCCTCCATAAACTTGGGGCCATCAAAAGATTTGCTGCCAAGTGTGTCAAGACGCACCATTCCCTTATCACACCTGCCTTGGACGAGGGAAGTGCATGTACTATTGTCAAGTTTGTGAATGACACAAAAATACTTGGGAAGGCAAGTGTTGTGGATAATACAAAAAAATCTACAGAGGGATATAGACAGGTTAAGTGAGTGGGCAAACCTTGGCAGACGGAGTATAATAGAAGAAAATGTGAAGTTGTGCACTTTGGCAGGAAGAATAAAGGAGCTGAATATAATATGAATGGAGAAAGCTTGCCGGAAGCTGCTGTATAGAGGGATTTGGATGTCCTGATGCATAATCACAAAAAGCTAGAATGCAATTTTGGCCGGTAATAAGGAAGGCGAAGAGAACATTGGCTTTTATTTCAAAGGGAATGGAGTATAAAATTAGGGAAATCTTGCTAAAACTACACAAGACACTGGTTATACTACCAAAAGAGAAATGCTGGAAGATCTCAGCAGGTCTGGAAGCATCTGTACGGAGAGAAAAGAGCTTTGACAAAGGATCATCTGGACTCGAAACATCAGCTCTTTTCTCTCCTTACAGATGCTGCCAGACCTGTTTAGATCTTCCAGCATTTTCTCTTTTGGTTTCAGATTCCAGCATCCGCAGTAATTTGCTTTAATCCACTGGTTATATGACCCCTGGAATACTGTGAACAGTTTGGGCCCCTTATCTAAGGGAAAGATACACTGGCATTGGAGGCAGTTCAGAGAAGGTTCACAAGGTTGGTCCTGGACATGGAGGGATTTTCTTGTGAGGAGAGGTTGAGTAGGTTGGGCCTGGACTCATTAGAGTTTAGCAGAGTGAGAGGTGATCTTATTGAGACACATAGGATTCTCAGGGAGTTTAATAGGTTAGACGCTGAGAGGTTGTTTTCTCCTGTGGGCGAGTCATGGACCAGAGAGAATAATCTCAACATAAGGAGTCGCCCATTTCAGACAGAGATGAGGAAGAATTTCTTCTCTTAGACGGTGGTGAATCTATACCGCAGAGACCTGTAGAGGCTGGGTCATTAAGTATGTTCAAGGCTGAGAAAGACAGATCTTTAACCAGTAAGGGAATCAAGGGTTATGGGGATAAGGTGGGAAAGTGGAGTTGAGGATTATCATATAAAATCAGTCATGATCTAATTGAGTGGCGGTGGAGCAAACTCGATGGGCTGAATGGCCTTCTTCTGCTCTTGTGTCTTCTGGTCTGTGCTCTCTTTGATTAACATTGATTCCCATTCAAACAGCATCCTGATTTTAAAATTCCCAACCTTGTTCCCAATCTCTCCATGGCCTTGACTCTCCCTATCTCTGTAAGCTTCTT
This sequence comes from Mustelus asterias, assembly GCF_964213995.1. Classification (NCBI taxonomy): domain Eukaryota; kingdom Metazoa; phylum Chordata; class Chondrichthyes; order Carcharhiniformes; family Triakidae; genus Mustelus; species Mustelus asterias. The sequence goes on along the minus strand of NC_135802.1, from coordinate 21,694,495 downwards.
CAGCCCCACAATCCCTCGGGATTTCTGTGCTACTCCTATTCTTTTTTCTTGTGTGTCCCTGATTTTAATTGTTCTGCCATTGGTGGTCTTCAGTTGCCTTACCTCGTGCCCTGGAATCTCCTGCTCCAACCTTTTCACCTCTCTAGCTTGCTTGCCTCATTGAATATCATAGAATCCCGACCGTGCCGAAGAGGCCATTCGGCCCATCAAGTCTGCACTGACTCTCTGACAGAGCATCCTTCCCAGGCCCTAACCCCTACTCTATCCCATAACCCCATACATTTCGTCTGGCTAATCCATCTCTCCTACACATCCTGGGACACAAAGCGGCAATTTATCATGGCCAATCAACCTAACCCGCACATCTTTGGACTGTAGGAAGAAGCCAGAGAACCTGGAAGAAACCCACGCAGACATGGGGAAAATGTGCAAACTCCACACAGACAGACACCCAAGGCCGGAATCGAACCCAGGTCCCTGAAGCTGTGAGGCAACATTACTAACCACTATGCCACCATGCTGCACACAAGGCACTCCTTAAAGCCCACTTTAAGACGCGCCTTAAAACCTATCTCTGACCAAGCTTTTGGTCACCTGACCGACATCTCTTTATTTTCCTAGATGTAATGCTTTTTTTTTACAGTGCCTCTGTGGAAGCGCATTAGGATGTTTTATTATTTTAAAGGTGCTATGCCAATGTAAGTCGGTATTCTTTGTGTTGTTCTGAGATTCCTCTCTTGTAAATATTCCACTATTACTCTACAGTTCCATGTACTAAGACTCATTGAAACTTTGAACATTTATAGAGAGCTCACCAGGGTTAATGCTGAGAGGCTGCTTCCTCTGGCTGGGAAGTCTAGAACACAAGTCTAGAAAGTCCTGGTCTCAACATAGGGGGTCAGCAATACAGATATCAAGATAGGAATGTAGGAACAGGAGTTGGCCATTCAGCCCCTCGAGCCTGCTCCACCATTTAATTAGATCATGTCTGATCTTTTACCTCAGCACTATCTTCCCGCCCTATCACCACATCCCTCCTTGTCATTGGCATTGAGAAATCTATTGACTTCTGCTTTAAAATAAGGAGAAATATCTTTACAAAGGGGAATATGAATCTTTGAAAATCTCGATTCCAGATGGCTGCTCAGTCAATGGGGACTTTCAAGGCAGATTGATAGATTTTGGGAACTAGGTGATTGAGGATCTGGAGATAAGCCAATATTAAAAAATCAGCTCTGATCTCATTGAATGTTCTTGGGCTGTATGGCCAATTCTAGCTTCTATGTTATATTATGAATCCTCTATCATTAGATCTCCTGAATATGTCTCTAACTCCTTCTCATGGTCTGTGATTTTGAGCCTCAGCAATGTGAGTTGGTGAGACTTGCCACAGATGTTTATGCCCAAATCATTGAGATTCTAACAGCTTGCAGGAATGACACATTAATGTCCTTTCTTGCACTGGTTTTGGCTCAGTTAGGTTGTTTTCCTTTAAAGTTTTATTACATATGTACTAATAGGTGGCACTGAGGCTAGCACTGCTGCCTCATGGCGCCAGGGACCCAGGTTCGATTCCTGGCTTGGGTCACTGTCTGTACGGAGTCTGTACTTTCTCCCCATGTCTGTGTGGGTTTCCTTCGGGTGCTCTGGTTTCCACCCACAGTCCGAATGATGTGCTGGTTAGGTGCACTGACCGTGCTAAATTCTCCCTCAGTGTACCCGAACAGGCGCCGGAGTGTGGCGACTAGGGGATTTTCACAGTAACTTCATTGCAGTGTCAATGTAGGCCTACTTGTGACAGTAATAAATAAACATTAAACTTAACAAGATCAATTTGTGTTCTTAGCATTTATTTCCCCTTTTGTGCCAAATCCCCAATCTTGCCAAACTCGCAGTTATCGAGTATTTACTCTTCACTATTTTTAAAGGATTGTTGTCTCACACTGGCCTATATTTATTTGCGTGGTAGCCAGACCCAGAGTGTGGCAACTAAATTCCCTTTTAATCTTGACCAAATTTTCATATCTCACACATGTATATTCCTTCAATTTTCCTGAAGGTAGACCATCTTAATGCTTGATGGAGTAATATCTGGTTGAAAATATAAATGACTTTATTCCACTGACTGTCCAATTTATAGGACCATGAGATTCCTGACAGGTGGTTACTACAATTGATGTAAGCCTAGTACACTTACTAGTACAAAAATAGTCTTCCACGTAAACCCACTGCAATCAATGATTCAAGTGAGCTGAAAAGCACAATCTCTCCATATACTATCTTATTATGAGTGACAATGGTTCAGTTGGTGCGTTCTGGCTGTTCTCATGCAGAGATCAAAATAACCTTGCGAACTGCCTTTCTGAATTACTAGACACGGTCACCAGTATGGCTAATTGTTTGCAAGTCTGAGAGGAACAGGTTTTCGTCCTCGAGTTTCCTTCTTCAGCACCAACCAGAATCATAGAATCCTGACAGTGCAGAAAGAGGCCATTCGGCCCATCGAGCCTGCACCGACAACACTCCCACCCAGGCCCTATCCCTGTATTTCCCCTGTTAGTCACAAAAGCACAATTTATCATGGCCAATCCATCTAACCTGCACATCCTTGGAGTGTGGAAGGAAACTGGAGCACCCGGAGAAAACCCACGTAGACAGGGGAGAACATGCAGACTCCACATAGACAATCAGTCACCTGAGGCCGGAATTGAATCCCGGTTCTTGGCACTGTGAGGCAGCAGTGCATGCCACCGTGCCACTGAAGTCTGATCCAAAAATGTGCCACTGTTTTCTTTGTTTTGCCTAAGAATGCTTCTAATCTCATCAGAATATGGCCAAACTTAAACTAGCTGTATATGGACATAAATCAGTTGAAACATTTGTAGAATTGCCAAATCCACATGAGGATATATTTCTTCCTCAAGTTGGCGGCACGGTAGCAAAGTGGTTAGCACTGCTGCCTCTTAGCACCAGGGGTCCGGATTTGATTCCGGCCTTGGGTCACTGTCTGTGCGGAGTCTGCACATTCCCCCCATGTCTGCGTGGGTTTCCTCCGGGTGCTCCGGTTTCCTCCCACATTCCAAAGATGTGCAGGTTAGATGGATTGGTCATGGTAAATGTGTGGAATGGTGGGGATAGGGTGAAGGGGAGGGCCTGGGTGGGGTTGGCTGCCCTTTCAGAGTCGGTGCAGACTCGATGGGCCAGATGACCTCTTACTGCACGGTATGAATTCGATGGTAAGTCCTAAACTTTAAGGGAGCAATTGTTTGGCTAGTTGTGATGAGCCTTTGCAAAATATGAAACCGATATTTTAACAATGTGTATCATAGCAATCAGGACAATAAATAAACAGGAAATCTCAGCAATGGAAACAGTTACAAGAATCATTGCGAAAGAAAGGTCTTATAAAAGCGAAAGGAAATTGGGGAACTAATTGGTGAGCATCCTATTCCATTAGGTATTTAATTAGCTCTCAACCATACTTGCATTTGGAGAGGCTCAGGGAATACAGAATTAGTTGGTGTAAACAAATGTTACATAAAGTAATCAGCCTTTTTTTCACTTTAGCATCGCAGGATCTAGCTTTGAATCCAGTATTGAGATTTTGTTGCATTGTGGTATATAGAAAGTGAATTGTTCTGCTGATGGTATAAGGTCCATTTAATCCCCTGGCTGGATATAGGGGGGTCCGAGAGGCATTTTCCGCAGCTCTTTCCCCCTTTTCTGTCCCTGGGTTTGCCTCTGGCTCTTTGCCTCCCCGATGTAGCTTACATGGCTGCAACTGGAGGAGGGGCTGGAGGAATGATGTGGAGATGCTGGCATTGGACTGGGAAGGACACAGTAAGGGCATTGTCTGTCAAGGGCATTGATCTTCGGGTAAGCGTTCTCCGAGGCAGCCTTCAAGACATACAACAACGCAGAATCACCATGCAGAAACTGATAGCCAAGTTCCGCACCAATGAGGACAGTCTCAACGGGGATCTTGGGTCATGTCACACTATCTGTAACCCCCATAACTTGCCTGGGCTTGCAAAATCTCACTAACAGTCCTGGCTTGAGACAATTCACACCTCTTTAACCCTCTCTCCACTCGCATTGTCTGCACCTGTAAAGACTTGATTACCTGTTAAAACTCGCATTCCAACAATTATCTTGTAATTGAAGTCTCTGTCTATATATGCCCTGTTGGTGAGCCCAATGCTTCACTCACCTGATGAAGGAGCAGCGTTCCGAAAGCTCGTGATCCCAAATAAACCTGTTGGATTTTAACCTGGTGTTGTGAGACTTCTTACTGAGCTGGAGGAAGATCGGTGCTTTATGGGTGCCGAGTGTGTCTCTGGGTGCTCCAGCCATCATGAGAGTGGGGCAGCACTGGAGGAACAGGTGGTCTTCTCCTGTCCGCCATTCACGTATGTTCAGTTCACTGGCAGCAACAATTGTGAATACGGTTGACACAACAAGATGGCTGACCCAGGGATCGCAACCTCGGCCTGGTGAAAGTGGGTGATAGTAGAGTTGGAAAGGAGAAAGTGGTGGGATTCACTGCCCTGGACTCGTGACTTGCATTGGTCATGGTCGTCATTTTAACCGTCTACTGGACAGAATAGTCACTATGATCATTGTATTCACTAAAACAAAATCACAGGAACAGCAGATGAAGCCCAAAATCTGGAATCAAAAGTCATAGGATCATAAAGTCCCAATAATCCCATCCAGGCCCTATCCCCATGACCCCCAAGTATTTACCCTGCTGATCCCCCTGACACTAAGGAGCAATCAAGCATGGCCAATCCACTAAACCCGCACATCCTGCATGGGAGGAAACCGGAGCACCCAGAGGAAACCCACGCAGATACGGGGAGAACGTGCAGACTGCGCACGTACAGTCACCTGAGGCTGAACGTGAACCCGGGACCCTGGCACTGAGAGGCACTGTGCCACCGTGCTGCCCTAAGTCTAATGATGACCATGAAATCATTGTCGGTTGTTGTAAAAACCCATCTGGTTCACCGATTTTTACAACTTTTACAGATGCACCATAGAAAGCATTCTTTCTGGTTGTATCACAGCTTGGTATGGTTCCTGCTCTGCCCAAGACTGCAAGGAACTACAAAGGGTCGTGAATGTAACCCAATCCATCATGCAAACCAGCCTCCCATCCATTGGCTCTGTCTATACTTCCCTCTGCCTCGGCAAAGCAGCGAGCATAATTAAGGACCCCACGTACCCCGGACATTCTCTCTTCCACCTTCCTCTGTCGGGAAAAAGATACAAAAGTCTGAGGTCACATACCAACCGACTCAAGAACAGCTTCTTCCCTGCTGCTGTCAGACTTTTGAATGGACCTACCTTGCATTAAGTTGATCTTTCTCTACACTCTAGCTATGACTGTAACACTACATTCTGCACTCTCTCGTTTCCTTTTCTATGAACGGTATGCTTTGTCTATAGCGTGCAAAAAACAATGCTTTTCACTGTATGTTAATATATGTGACAATAAATCAAATCAAATCATCCATTGACTCTGTCTACACTTCCTGCTGCCTCGGAAAAGCAGCCAGCATAATTAAGGACCCCACGCACCCCGGACATACTCTCTTCCATTGGGAAAAAGATATAAAAGTCTGAGGTCAAGTACCAACCGACTCAAGAACAGCTTCTGTTCCTTGCTGCCATCAGACTTTTGAATGGACCTACCTCACACTAAGTTGATCTTTCTCTACACCCTAGCTATGACTGTAACACTACATTCTGCATTCTCACCTTTCCTTCTCTATGAACGGTACGCTTTCTCTGTATAGCGTGCAAGAAACAATACTTTTCACTGTATGTTAATCTGTGCTGTACTGTTCTATGTTCTATGTTCACATGACAATAATAAATCAAATCAAATCAAATCGATGCCCTTTAGGGAAGGGAAAGATATTGACTATCTAGCTGATCTATGCCCCTCATTATCTTATAGACCTCAAAATCAAATCAATGGATTAGATCTTCAGGCTCCTACGCTCCAGAGAAAAAAACCTCAGTCTATCCAGTCTCTCCTTATAACTCAAACCATCAAGTCCCGGTAGCATCCTAGCATCCTCCAGTGACTGGACTGTGCTACGCCACCTGCGGCTGCGGGTGGGTAGAGCCTCAACTGGGTGATCTAGCATTCATCCAAACTTACTGACCAAAGGTTTCCCGTCCTGCCCGCCGTGGGAATCATAGTGGGCGAGACAGAAAATTCGACGCACCATTTAAAGGTCCGTTGAGCTCGGCTGGGAAATTTCCCATCTTGGAGTGCATGCGGCCGGAAAATCCCACCCATAGTTTATTCACAAGAAGGCCACCAGTTAAGACAGGCGGGATCCCCCACTCCCCCAGCCCAAATGGATTGCCACAGGTTGCACATTGCTTCTAGTATGTGCGTAACCGTGCCGCTCTGCATGCCAAATTCCAGTGTGCCATCCCACTGGCGCTTTGCAATCAAATATTACAAATAGTCAAGAAAAATATGTACCTGGAATTAAGCTCTTGAAAATTTAATGTGCGTCTTTATAGTTTCTATTTGCGGAGGTTTATTTGTTCAGCTAGAATGCAGAAATGATGCGTCCCCTGGCATTAATCTATGTAGGTTTATGATCAAAGTTATGACAATGACAAGGCCCTCAGTAAAGGCAATCTTCACAAATGGGTACACATTAAATCAATGGATTAGATCTTCAGGCAGTAGAGACTTGGCACCAGCTCCAGGGAATCTCAAAATGAATTGCACTCTTAAATGGGAAGGAAATTCGGGTGTGTTTTCCTTCAAAATCCTTACCCTTTTGTTACAGCAGCATAGTTGTATACACCCCATCTGTGTTTTGTCAATGTTTTAGGAATAGCACCAATGTTCTTAATTCAGAGGGAACTGTGAGAGGAAACCCGAGCACCCAGAGGAAACCCATGCAGACATGGGGAGAATGTGCAGATTCCGCACAGACAGTGACCCAAGCCGGGAACAAATCCGGGTCCCTGGCGCTGTGAGGCAGCAGGGCTAACCACTGTGCCACAGTGGAAAGATCGGATAGATTGGAAAGGCTGGAGTTGTTCTGCTCAGAACAGAGGAGGCTGAGGTGAGATTTAATGGAGATATACAAAATAGTGGGGGGCCTGGATAGATTGGATAGGAAGGCTTACTTACTTTAATGGAGAGGTCAGCGATTCAGAGGCATAAATTTAAAGTGATTGCGGAAAGGTTTTTTTTACCCAGAGGTTTGTGGGGGATCTGGAACTCACTGCCTGAAAGAGTGGGACAGACAGAAACCTTCAATCATTTCTAAGGTACCTGGATATTCACCTCGAGCACTGTAACCTGCAGAGCTGCGGGTCAAATGCTGGAAAGTGCGATTAGGTGGAGTAGCTTGTTTATCAGCCCATCTAAATATTATTCTGTGCCATAAACTTTCTACGATTCTATGGTTCAGTTATTCCAGCCCTTGCAGGTTTGAGGGGGCAAAATTTTCCAGTTCCATCCCCGCCCCCCCGCACTCTGCCGTGGCTTTAATGGTGGGCTGGGGGGAGAGGAGGGGAGGGAAAATATTGGGTAGGATTTTACAGCCTCGCTTAGGCGAGACCGGAAATTCCTGCCCGAGGTCAACGGAGATTTCCGTTGTGTCAGGAGCTGAAAAATTGGTTTCCTGCCAGCACAGAATGGCAGCAGGAAATGACACCCTCACCCAAAGGCTGGCATGAAACCGCTTTGCAAGCCAATCACCCATGCCGCCAGTGTGTTGTCCGGAACATGTCTGGAACAATGCGGCACGTAAATGCCGGACTTGGCTGCAAGAAGGCCTGAGTGGGGCAGCTCGTGGAGATTGGAGGGTAAGATGGAGGCCTCTAGTGACAGGACTGTGGAACGCCACCTACAGCCCAGGGTGGGTGGAGCCTTAACCAGGTGAACTAGAAGCCGCAGCAGCTTCCCAGAGGTCAATCTTCAAAATTCAACGGTGGGTCAGTTGATGACCAAGGCGCAACAGTGGCACAGTGGTTAGCACTGCTATGTCACAGCGCCAGGGACCCGGGTTCAATTCTGGCTCGGGTCACTGTCTGTGTGGAGTTTGCACGTCCTTCCCGTGTCTGCGTGGGTTTCCTCCTGATTCTCTGGTTTCCTCCCACAGTCCAAAGATGTACGGATGAGGTTGATTGGCCATGATAAATTGATCCTTCGTGTTAAGGGGACTAACAGGGCAAAGGTATGGGATTACGGGGATAGGGTCTGGGGGGTCTGTGGTTGGCGCAGGCTTGATGGGCCAAATGGCCTCCTTCTGCACTGTAGAGATTCTATGATCCTATGAAATATGGTGCCCAGATATGACGGCGGAGCACAAACCACCCAGCCCGCCCTCTCTCCCACGCAAAAAGTCAGGAGACCTCCAACGGGGTAATTAATTAGGGCAGCTTTGCACGATATTGCGCAAACTCCCACCAACCTCCGCAGCGCAGAAATCTTCCCACCCCTGTCACAGGACTTAGTCCCGGAATGGAGAATTCTGCCCTCGGGGCCGCAGCACGATTAGAAGCGGAGGAACTGAGGTGGGTTTGTTAAGTTGGTGATCGATAGAAAGGAGGAGGTCTGTGGAGAGTTTGGAAACCAATTTTATCGCCCGGAAAATCTTACACCATGGCCAAGAACTCATCCATCCAACACTGACATCCCCCCAGCAGAGCTGTTTCTCAAGGTCCCAGCATGGGAAAGGGAGCAGTGTGCATTAATACTGAAATCATTGAATCATAGAATCCCAACAGTACAGAAGGAGGCCATTCGGCCCATCGAGCCTGCACCGACCACAATCCCACCCAGGCCCTATTCCCACAACCCACATTTTACCCTGCTAATCTCCCTGACACTAGGGTCAATTTAGCATGGCCAATCAACCTACCCCGCACATCTTTGGACTGAGATACTGAAATACTGAGTAGGCCGGAGATCCAGACTAATGCCTTGGTGATCTGAGTTCCAATCGCAGCATAGCAGCTGTGGAATTTTCATTTGGATTAACCTTGAGTGAAATGTTACCCTCATTTAATAAGGGCCATGAAATCACGGGATTAATCGTCGAGTTTATGGTGCAGAGGAGGCCCCTCAGCCCATTGAGTCTGCACCAAACAAAACCCACACTAAATCGATACTCATCCCACTTTCTAGCATTTGACCCATAGTCTTCAATGTTATAACATTTCAAGTGCTCATCCAGGTACTTTTTAAAGCTTGTGAGGTTTTTCTGGATTGTCAGAAGAATAAATCTACTTCGCAAATGTTCTTTTTGGGAGAGGGGAGAAGGGGTGAGATCGGCCATTACCCACCATGGCCTGCACAACACCTTCAGATCTACACAAGGTGGCTGACACTTGACTGCCCCCTGAAATTGCCTGATCAGCCATTATGTTTGAAGGGTACTTAGGAACATGTCATCGAAGCATAAAAACATAGAAGATAGGAGCAGGAGGAGGCCATTCAGCCCTTCGAGCCTGCTCCGCCATTTGTTATGATCATGGCTGATCATCCAACACAATAGGATGCAAGACTGGGCAGACAAGTGGCAGATGGGCTTCAACCCAGATAAATGCGTCGTGGTCCATTTTGGTAGGTCAAATGGGATGAAGGAGTACAATATAAAGGGAAAGACTCTTAGTACGGTAGAGGATCAGAAGGACCTTGGGGTCCGGGTCCATAGGACTCTGAAATCGGCCCCGCAGGTGGAGGAGGAGGTGGTTAAGAAGGCGTATGGTGTGCTGGCCTTTATCAATCGAGGGATTGAGTTTAGGAGTCCGGGGATATTGATGCAGCTATATAAGACCCTCGTCAGACCCCACTTGGAGTACTGTGCTCAGTTCTGGTCGCCTCACTACAGGAAGGATGTGGAAAAGATTGAAAGGGTGCAGAGGAGATTTACAAGGATGTTGCCTGGATTGAGTGGCATGCTTTATGAGGATAGGTTGAGGGAGCTCGGTCTTTTCTCCTTGGAGAGACGAAGGATGAGAGGAGACCTAATAGAGGTGTATAAGATGTTGAGAGGCATAGATCGGGTGGACTCTCAGAGGCTTTTTCCCAGGGTGGAAATGTCTGCTACGAGAGGAAACAGGTTTAGGGGTAGGTACAGGCGAGATGTTAGGGGTAAGTCTTTCACACAGAGGGTGGTGGGCGAGTGGAATCGGCTGCCGTCAGTGGTGGTGGAGGCGAACTCAATAGGGTCTTTTAAGAGACTCCTGGATGAGTACATGGAGCGTAATAGGATGGAGGGTTATAGGTAGGTCTAGAAGGTAGGGATGTGTTCGGCACAACTTGTGGGCCGAAGGGCCTGTTTGTGCTGTAGTTTTTCTATGTTTCTATGTTTCTAAAATAGCCTAATCCTGCTTTTTCCCCATAACCTTTGATCCCATTCGCCCCAAGTGCTATATCCAGCCGCCTCTTGAATACATTCAATGTTTCGGCATCAACTACTTCCTGTGGTAATGAATTCCACAGGCTCACCACTCTTTGGGTGAAGAAATGTCTCCTCACCTCTATCCTAAATGGTCTACCCTGAATCTTCAGACTGTGACCCCTGGTTCTGGACTCCCCCACCATCGGGAACATCCTCCCTGCATCTACCCTGTCTAGTCCTGTTAGAATTTTATAAGTCTCTATGAGATTCCCTCTTATTCATCTGAACTCCAGCGAAAACAATCCTAACCTAGTCAATCTCTCCTCACATATCAGTCCCACCATCCCTGGAATCAGCCTGGTAAACCTTCGCTGCACTCCCTCGAGAGCAAGAACATCCTTCCTCAGAAAAGGAGACCAAAACTGCACATAATACTCTCGGTGTGGCTTCACCAAGGCCCTGTATAATTGCAACAACACATCCCTGCTCCTGTACACGAAACCTCTCACAATGAAGGCGAACAAACCATTTGCCTTCTTTACCGCCTGTTGCACCTGCATGCTTACCTTCAGTGACTGGTGCACAAGGACACCCAGGTCCCGCTGCACACTCCCCCCTCCCAATTTCCCTCTACCAATAATAAATGCTGGCCATGCTAATGAGGCCCGCATCCTATTGATGACAAGAAGGCTCTGGCAGGTGAGGACCTAGAAATGATCATTGTCACGGAAGAGGTAGTGTTGGACAAGCTAATGGGGCTAAAGGTAGACAAGTCTCCTGGTCCTGGTGGAATGCATCCCAGGGTACTAAAAGAGATGGCGGGGGAAATAGCAAATACATGAGTGGTAATTTACCAAAATTCGCTGGACTCTGGGGTGGTTCCCACAGATTGGAATCTGTGATGCAACGAATCAAAAAGGAGGTAGACAAAAGGCGGGTAACTATAGGCCGGTTAGCTTAACTTCTGTAGTAGGGAAAATGCTTGAATCTATGATCAAGGAAGAAATAGCGAGACATCTGGATATAAATTGTCCCATTGGTAAGACGCAGCATTGGTTCATGAAGGGAAGGTCATGTTTGACTAATTTGGTGGAATTCTTTGAGAACGTTACATGTGTAGTGGACAATGGGGAACCTGTGGATGTGGCGTACCTGGATTTCCAGAAGGCATTTGACAAGGTGCTGCACCAAAGACTGCTACATAAGATAAAGGTGTACAGTGTTTCGGGTAATGTATTAGCATGGATAGAGGATTGGTTAACTGACAGAAAGCAAAAAGTGGGGTAAATGGGTGTTTTTCTGGTTGGCGATCAGTGGCTAGTGGTGTGCCTCAGGGATCAGTGTTGGGACTGCAATTGTTTATGATTTACACCGATGATTTGGAGTTGGGGACCAAGTGTAGTGTGTCAAAATTCGCAGATAACACTAAGATGGGTGACAGAGCAAAGTGTGCACAGGATCCTGAAAGTCTACAAAGGGATATAGATAGTCTAAGTGAGTGGGCGAGGGTCTGGCAGATGGAGTACAATGTTGGTAAATGTGAGGTCATCCATTTTGGTAGGAATAACAACAAAATGGACTTTTATTTAAATGGTAAAAAATTGCAGCATGTTGCTGTGCAGAGGGACCTGGGTGTCCTTGTGCAGGAATCTCAAGGAGTTGGTTTGCAGGTGCAGCAGGTAATTAAGAAGGCAAATGGAATTTTGTCCTTCATTGCGAGAGGGAAGGAGTTTAAAAACAGCAAGATATATAAGGTGCTGGTGAGGCCACACCTAGAGTACTGTGTACAGTTTTCGTCTACATATTGAGAAAGGATATACTGGCACTGGAGTGGGTGCAGAGGAGATTCACTAGGTTGATTCCGGAGTTGAGTGGGTTGGCTTATGAGGAGAGACCGAGTAGACTGGGGTTATACTCACTGGAATTCAGAAGAATGAGGGGAGATCTTATAGAAACATATAAGATTATGAAGGGAATAGATAAGATAGAAGTAAGGAAGTTGTTTCCACTGGCGGGTGAAACTAGAACAAGTGGGCATGGCCTCAAAATAAGAGGGAGCAGATTTAGGACTGAGTTGAGGAGGAACTTCTTCACACAAAGGGTTGTGAATCTGTGGAATTCCCTGCTCAGTGAAGCAGTTGAGGCTACCTCATTGAATGTTTTTAAGGCAAGGATAGATAAATTTTTGAACAGTAAAGGAATTAAGGGTTATGGTGAGTAAGTGGAGCTGAGTCCACGAAAAGATCAGCCATGATCTTATTGAATGGCGGAGCAGGCTCGAGGGGCCGGATGGCCTACTCCTGCTCCTAGTTCTTATGTTCTAAGGATGAATAACAAAAATGCGGCAGGCAGGAAATATGCGCATATTTCTGGCTGGAAGTGCAGCATCCATCATTTTGGATGAGATGGATGTGCCAAATCTGGATTATGTTGACGGGCAGAATAATCGATTTGAATTAGTGGTGTCCTGCAAGATGGACAGGGTAATTACCGACTGCAGAATCGGCACATACTAAATTTGCATGTACCATACAGCATGATGTCAAAAGACAAGAAGATGCCCTCACCAACACTGTTTTAGGTATTAACGTTAACTGCTTTTCTCATTTCAGGCTGTTGTTTGACCTTGGACTGCTATTTGACATTTGACCATTCTGGAGGGTTGATTCTGTCCATATGTTGAATGATCTCTGCCAGTCCTGCGTCGCTGCGGTGATTTGCTTCAGAAACAATCTGAAGGATAATTTGTCAATGAAAGAAAAATTAGTCAGAAAATGAACCCCGTCGAAGGTTTAAGAAACAGTCGGCGTGGGTTTGGAAGTGTAGGGTTGTGTGGTGATATAAACAGGGCCTAGTTTTAAGGCTGATAAAATTGGATATCCTAAATTAAAGAATTGGGCATATTGAAATCAAACACAGTCAAACCTCAGGCAGGCCAATTATACAAATACACAAACATGTCTGGGCCTGACCCATCAACCACCCATCAAAGGTCGTTACACTCTACTTGATCCTTAGCAGGAGATCATTGCACCTCATTGAAATGCATCGGTCTATTGTTAGAAGCCCAGATCGGGCCAGACTTTCCGTCACCAAAAGTTCCTGGGAGATGGGACACCTGGAGGTGGACCCTGGTGTCCTGTCAGGCAGACATCAAGAAACCCACTGGGTATTGGAACCCCCTCCTGGGACCTCATTGGCCGGAAGCCAGAGAAGTTTCTGGAAAGGCAAGCAGGCTGGGGGATAAAGGGACACACTTGGAGAGACCAGCAGCGAAGACTCGACGAAGGAGGCGGCCTTGCCCATTTGGAAGACTGACCGAAGAAGGAAGGAAGGAAGAAGCTGCCATCGAGACTCACCTTCGTGACGACGGACCAGAGGGACTCAGAGAATCGGGCCTGCAGTTCAACCAAACCATCTTTACAGGTAGTATACTTGAATCTGCTGGGATATCCTCTTGTTTTATGTGGGTAATTTAAGGGTTAATAGTGTTATTATTAATCAACTTGTTGAACCTTTACTTGTGTTTGTCCTTTGTCCATCTGGCAAATAAGGACACCGGGGTAAAACCTTGGAGTATGTAGACTGGTTGAAAGTATCTGAGAATTAACAGGTACAACAGTTGCAATATCACATATTTAGTGCGGGTCCCTTGTGAAGGTTAAGACTATGTTTAATTTACTGGTGATGTCAGCAGACATTTGGTCAAATTCCAAAACACATTCTACGACTATAGAAAACACATTTCCTCCTCTTCCATCTGAGAACATTGAAGAAATTGGGATGTATTGCTGATGCCGCAGTTTGTATTTTTTCTTCCTCATGAGACAAGGTATTTCGAATCTCTGGTTACTAGGTAATGACTTTCATAATTTGCGTCGGTAAAAATGTTTTACACTTTACCTGATTAATGTGCCTGCTCTGTAGCTTCAATTAGAATCTCAACCTTGAATTTAAATGTGTTTTGTCACGCAAGCTTGCATAAGCTAAAGATTTGGACATAATTCACTTTGATGCATCAGATTAACTCACTTCAAGTTAGCCGTCCGATGGTTTATTTTTTATTCATTCGGAGGACATGGGTGTCGCTGGCTGGCCAGCATTTATTGCACATCCCTAGTTGCCCTTGAGAAGGTGGTGGTGAGCTGCCTTCCTAAATCGCTGCAGTCCACATGCTGTGGGTTGATCCACAATGCCGTTAGGGAGGGAATTCCAGGATTTTGACACAGCGACTGCGAAGGAATAGCGATATATTTCCAAGTCAGGATGGTGAGTGGCTTGGAGGAGACCTTGCAGGTGGTGGTGTTCCCATGTATCTTCAGCCCTTGTCCTTCTAGATGGAAGTGGTCGTGGGTTTGGACATCCTGTCTAAGTATCTTTGGTGATTTGCTGCATATGTGTGTATATGGTGCACACTGCTGCTACTGAGCATCGGTGGTGGAGGGAGTGGATGTTTGTGGATGTGGTGCCAATCAGACGGGCTGCTTTGTCCTGGATGGTGTCAAGCTTCTTGAGTGTTGTTGGAGCTGCACCCATCAAGGCAAATGGGGAGTATTCCATCACACTCCTGACTTGGGCCTTGTAGATAGTGGATAGGCTTTGGGGAGTCAGGAGCTGAGTTACTTGCCACAGCATTCCTAGGTCTGACCTGCTCTTATAGCCACTGTGTTTATGTGGTGAGTCCAGTTGAGTTTCTGGTCAATGGTAACCCCAAGGATGTTGACAGTGGGGAATTCAGTGATGGTTACACCATTGAATGTCAAAGGGCAGTGGTTAGAGTGTCTCTTATTGGAGATGGTCATTGCCTGGCATTTGTGTGGCGCGAATGTTTGCCATTTGTCAGCCTAAGCCTGGATATTGTCCAGATCCTGCTGCGTTTGAACATGGACTGCTTCAGTATCTGAGGAGTCATGAATGGTGCTGAACATTGTGTAATCATCGGTGAACATCCCCACTTCTGACCTTATGACAGAGGGAAGGTCATTGATGAAGCAGCTGAAGATTGTTGGGACTAGGACACTGCCCTGAGGACTCCTGCAGAGATGTCCTGGAGCTGAGATGACTGACCCTCCACAACCACAACCATCTTCCTATATACCAGGTATGACTCCAACTAGCGGAGAGTTTGCCCCCTGATACCCAGTGATTCCAGTTTTGCTAGGGCTCCTTGATGCCACACTTGGTCGAATGTGGCCTTGATGTCAGGGGCTGTCGCTCTCACCTCACCTCTGGAATTCAGCTCTTTTGTCCATGTTTGAACCAAGGCTGTAATGAGGTCAGGAGCTGAGTGACCCTGGAGAAACCCAAACTGGGCGTCACTGAGCAGGTTATTGCTGAGCAGGTGCTGCTTGATAACACTGTTGATCACCCCTTCCATCACTTTACTGATGATCGAGAGTAGACTGATTGGGCGGTAATTGGCCGGGTTGGATTTGTCCTGCTTTTTGTGTACAGGACATACCTGGGCAATTTTCCACATTGTTGGGTAGATGCCAGCATTGTAACTGTGCTGGAAGAGCTTAGCTAAGGGAGTGGCAAGTTCTGGAGCACAATTCTTCAGTACCATTGCCGGAATGTTATCAGGGCCCATTGCCTTTGCAGTATCCAGTGCCTCCAACTATTCCTTAATATCACGTGGAATGAATTGAATTGGCTGGAGACTGGCATCTGAGATGCTGGGGACCACTGGAGGAGGCCGAGATGGATCATCCATTCGGCACTTCTGGCTGAAGGTTGCTGCGAATGCTTCAGCCTTACATTTTGCACTGATGTGCTGCGCTCCTCCATCATTGAGGATGGGGATATTTGTGGAGCCTCCTCCTCCAGTGAGTTGTCTAATTGTCCACCTCCATTCATGGCTACATGTGGCAGGACTGCAGAGTTTAGATCTGATCCATTGGTTGTGGGATCGCTTAGCTCTGTCTATCACTTGCTGTTTGGCATGCAAGTAGTCCTGTTTGGTAGCTTCACCAGGTTGATACCTCATTTTAGGTATGCCTGATGCTGCTCCTGGCATGCCCTCTTGCACTCTCCATTGAACCAGGGTTGATCCCCTGGGTTGATGGTACTGGTTGAGTGGGGGATATGCCGGGCCATGAGGTTGCAGATTGTGCTGGAGTACAATTCCGCTGCTGCTGATGGCCCACAGAGCCTCATGAATGCCCAATTTTGTGTTGCTAGATCTGTTTGAAGTCTGTCTCATTTAGCACGGTGATAGCGCCACACAACACGATGGAGGTTATTCTCAATGTGAAGGTGAGATTTCGTCTCCACAAGGACTGTGCGGTGGTCACTTTTACCGACACTGTCATGGACAGATGCATCTGCAGCCGGCAGATTGGTAAGGATGAGGTCAAGTATGTTATTTCCTCTTGTTGGTTCCTTCACCACCTGCTGCAGACCCAGTTTAGCAGTTCTATCCTTTAGGACCCGACCAGCTCGATCAGTAATGCTGCTGCCGAGGCACTCTTGGTGGTGAACACTGAAATCCCACATCCAGAGTACACTTTGCGTCCTTGCCACCCTCAGTGCTTCCTCCACGTGTTGTTCAACATGGAGGAATACTGATTCATCAGCTGAAGGAGAATGGTACGTGGTAACCAGTAAGAGGTTTCCTTGCCCAGGTTTAACCTTAAGACATGAGACTTCATGGGGTCCGGAGTCGATGTTAAGGACTCCCAGGATAACTCCCTCCCGACTGTATACCTCTGTGCCGCCACCTATGCTGGGTTTGTCCTACTGGTGGGAAGGACATATCCAGGATGGTAATTGTGGTGTCTAGCATGTTATCTGTAGGGTATGATTCGGTGAGAATGATTATGTCAGGCTGTTGCTCTGACAACTTATCACTATTTTATTTCCTTGTGGCTAGAATGCTCAGCAGATCAAAAGTGAAGGAGAGAAGAATTTGCCCCCACTGGATCCCAATAGGGCGGCGCAGTGACGGTTAACACAGCATCAGGGACCCGGGTTCGATTTCCGGCTTGGGTCACTGTCTGGGCGGAGTCTGCACGTTCTCCCCGTGTCTGAGTGGGTTTCCTCCAGGTGCTCTGGTTTCCTCCGACAGTCTGAAAGATGTGCTGGTTGGGTGCAATGATGGCGCTAGATTCTCCTTCAGTGTACCCAAACAGGCCCTGGAGTGTAGCAACGAGGGGATTTTCAAAGTAACTTCATTGCAGTGTTAACGTAAGCCTACTTGTGACATTAATAAATAAGTAAACTCTTTCACTGAAGAATCAGCTATTAGACATTCCAGTGCTAGGCAACATTGGTTTAAAGGAAGCTCCTTTGCTCTTTGTCATTCCACCATTTAACAGTTTGGCGGTATGCTTTACCTTTTATCTTTTATGTTCAATAGCTCGGTAAATTCGATTTTTGCTGGCCAACTTCCTCTGGTATTCACAAAGTAGTAAGAAGTCTAACAACACCAGGTTAAAGTCCAACAGGTTTATTTGGTAGCAAAAACCACTAGCTTTCGGAACGCTGCTTCTTCACCAGGTGAGTGGCATTTCAGTTCACAAACAGGGCATATAAAGACACAAACTCAATTTACAAGATAATGGTTGGAATGCGAGTCTTTACAGGTAATCAAGTCTTAAAGGTACAGACAATGTGAGTGGAGAGAGGGTTAAGCACAGGTTAAAGAGATGTGTATTGTCTCCAGCCAGGACAGTTAGTGAGATTTTGCAAGCCCAGGCAAGTTGTAGGGGTTACAGATAGTGTGACATGAACCCAAGATCCTGGTTGAGGCTGTCCTCGTGTGTGCGGAACTTGGCTATCAGTCTCTGCTCAGCGGTTCTGCGCTGTCGTGTGTCGTGAAGGCTGCCTTGGAGAATGCTTACCCGAAGATCAGAGGCCGAATGCCCGTGACTGCTGAAGTGTTCCCCAACAGGAAGAGAACACTCTTGCCTGGTGATTGTCGAGCGGTGTTCATTCATCCGTTGTCGTAACGTCTGCATAGTTTCCCCAATGTACCATGCCTCGGGACATCCTTTCCTGCAGCGTATCAGGTAAAAAACGTTGGCCGAGTTGCAAGTGTATGTACCGTGCCCCTGGTGGATGGTGTTCTCACGTGAGATGATGGCATCTGTGTCGATGATCCGGCACGTCTTGCAGAGGTTGCTGTGGCAGGGTTGTGTGGTGTCATGGTCACTGTTCTCCTGAAGGCTGGGTAGTTTGCTGCGGACAATGGTCTGTTTGAGGTTGTGCGGTTGTTCGAAGGCAAGAAGTGGGGGTGTGGGGATGGCCTTGGCGAGATGTTCGTCTTCATCAATGACATATTGAAGGCTCCGGAGAAGATGTCATAGCTTCTCCACTCCGGGGAAGTACTGGACGACGAAGGGTACTCTGTCCGCCGTGTCCCGTGTTTGTCTTCTGAGGAGGTCGGTGTGGTTTTTCGCTGTGGCACATTGGAACTGTCGATTGATGAGTCAAGCGCCATATCCTGTTCTTATGAGGGTATCTTTCCGCGTCTGGAGGTGTCTGTTGCGATCCTCCTCATCTGAGCAGATCCTGTGTATACGGAGGGCTTGTCCGTAGGGGATGGCCTCTTTAACGTGTTTCGGGTGGAAGCTGGAGAAGTGGAGCATCGTGAGGTTATCCGTGGGCTTGCGGTACAGTGAGGTGCTGAGGTGACCGTCCTTGATGGAGATGCGTGTATCCAAGAGTGCAACCGATTCCGGAGAGTAGTCCATGGTGAGTCTGATGGTGGGATGGAACTTAACACAGGACACGGCGGACAGAGTACCCTTCGTCGTCCAGTATTTCCCTGGAGCAGAGAAGCTACGACATGTTCTCCGGAGCCTTCAACATGTCATTGATGAAGACAAACATCTCGCCAAGGCCATCCCCACACCCCCACTTCTTGCCTTCAAATAACCACACAACCTCAAACAGACCATTGTCTGCAGCAAACTACCCAGCCTTCAGGAGAACAGTGACCATGACACCACACAACCCTGCCACAGCAACCTCTGCAAGACATGCCGGATCATCGACACGGATGCCATCACCTCACGTGAGAACACCATCCACCAGGTACACGGTATATACACTTGCAACTCGGCCAACGTTGTCTACCTGATACGCTGCAGGAAAGGATGTCCCGAGGCATGGTACATTGGGGAAACCATGCAGACGCTACAACAACCGATGAATGAACACCGCTCGACAATCACCAGGCAAGACTGTTCTCTTCCTGTTAGGGAACATTTCAGCGGTCATGGGCATTCGGCCTCTGATCTTCGGGTAAGCGTTCTCCAAGGCGGCCTTCATGACACACGACAACGCAGAATCGCTGAGCAGAAACTGATAACCAAGTTCCACATACATGAGGACGGCTTCAACTGGGATCTTGGGTTCATGTCACACTATCTGTAATCGCCATGACTTACCCAGGCTTGCAAAATCTCACTAACTGTCCTGGCTGTAGACAATACACATCTCTTTAACCTGTGCTTAACCCTGTCTCCACTCACATTGTCTGTACCTTTAAGACTTGATTACCTTTAAAGACTCACATTCCAACCATTATCTTGTAAATTGAGTTTGTGTCTTTATATGTCCTGTTTGTGAACTGAAATCCCACTTACCTGATGAAGGAGCAGCGCTCCGAAAGCTAGTGGCTTTTGCTACCAAATAAACCTGTTGGACTTTAACCTGGTGTTGTGAGACTTCTTACTGTGTTTAACCCAGTCCAACACCGGCATCTCCACATCACATTCACAAAGTAGGGCATTGAATATGCCCGCTCTCACATGTCTCTCATGCCATTGCATGGCAGGAGCCCAGAAATCCTCAGACCCTCTGTGGCACTCTTAGGGGTTGCCTGTTGGTTTCTCAAGTTCCGCACACATGAGGACGGCCTAAACCGGGATGTTGGATTTATGTCACATTATCAGTAACCCCCACAGCTTGCCTCCTGGACTTGCAGACTGTCCTGTCTGGAGACAATACACATCTCTTTAACCTGTGCTTAATGCTCCCTCCACCCACATTGTCTGTATCTTTAAGATCTGGCTGGTTGTAGGGATTCGCATTCTAATCAGTATTCTGTAACTTGATTTCTGTGTCTCTGTGCCCTGTTTGAGAGCAGATTTCCACTCCATCTGACGAAGGAGCAGCGCTCCGAAAGCTAATGGTGTTTGCTACCAAATAAACCTGTTGGACTTTAACCTGGTGTTGTTAAAACTCTTACTGGTTTCTCAAGACCCAGCAGATGGCAGAGGTTTGAACGTGCCATGGAAAAGCCAAGTCTCCACCCAGAAGATGTGCGGAGGGATTTTCTGACTGACACCAAAATGAACAATCATATCAGAAGAGGTGAGGCTGATGTGTGTGTGTGTGCGTGCGCGTGTGCGTGTGCGTGTGTGTGTGTGTGCGTGTGTGAGTGTGTGTGTGTGTGTGTATGTTGGGGGGTGGGGGTGGGGGTGGGGAGGGTGTGTGTGTGTGAGGTTATGCATGGTGGGAAACTGGTGAATTGTTTTTTTAAAATTCATTCACGGGACATGAGCGTCACTGGTTCTTGTCCTTACCTGGTCCAACCTACATGTGACTCCAGACCCACAGTCAATGTGGGGAGAGAATAGAGCTAACATTTCGAGTCTAGATGATCTTTCGCCAGAGCTCTATTCCCTATTGGCTCTATTCTCGCTCCACAGATGCTGTCAGACCGACTGAGATTTTCCAGCATTTTCTGCTTTTGTTTCAGATTCCAGCATCTTCAGTGTTTTGCCTTTATCTTAGTGTTTAACTCACCGCCACTTCTCTTGCAGGAATGCCTACCCTGAAGTACTACTCAACAGAATTACCGTTTGTCCCTTTTACCCTGTCCGCCTTCATTGCTTTCCATTTCCCTCCTGGTGTTCGACAAGGTGTTTACCAAAACTCACTTTCACATCCATATTTCCTTGCTCAGCGACTGTCTCCATCTCTGACTTACCCCAAGTGGATTCCAACTGAAGTTCCATCCCTCATCTTTTGAATTCATCCAGGATTACAGATATCTCGAAGACAAACAGTGTTCCTCGGACTGCTGTTCCCGCCACATCCTGAGATTCACGCTCAGTGCCATGCGCCGCCATATGCACACCCTCGACATCTCTCTGCAGCACTAAATCACTCTATCTCAAAGCTGTCCTGGTCCCCAGTTTCACTTCAGCTCTGACGAAGGGTTATCCTGACTTGAAACATTGGCCCAATCTCTCCCCACAGTTACTGTCAGACCTGCTGAGATTTTCCAGCATTTTCTGTTTTTCATAGAATCCTACAGTGCAGAAGGAGGCCATCCGGCCCATCGAGTCTGCACCAACCACAATCCCACCCAGTACTACTCCCGTAACCCCACATATTTACCCTCCTGATCCCCCTGACACTAGGGTCAATTTAGCACGGCCAATTAATCTAACCCGCACATTTTTGGACTATGGGAGGAATCAGGAGCATTTGGAGGAAACCCACGCAGACACGGGGAGAACGTGCAGACTCCACACAGACAGTGACCCAAACCGGGAATCGATCCTGGCTCCCTGCCGCTGTGAGGCAGGAGTGTGCTAACCACTGTGCCACCGTCTCACAGTCAATGTGGTTGACTCTTAAATGTTCTCGCAAGCCATTCAGTTCAAGGTCAACAAATATTGGCCCAGCCAACGATGCCCATGTCCCATGAGTTCATTTTCACAATCTTGAAAGGACAGTTTGAATGTTTCAGGTGGAAAGTTAGCAGGAAATTTGCTTTTGTCATTTGGGTCTCATTACTGCCCCATCCCTATTGGGAAAAAGCTCGGCCCGTGTGATAACATTCCGATGAAAGGTCAATAACCTGAAACGTAAGGAATTGGAGTTGGTTTTGGCCATGAGGCCCTTCTACCCAGCTCCACAATTCGACAAGATCAATGGCTAATCTTCAAGCTCACCTCCATCTCCCCTCACTTTTCCCATATCCCTTAATTTCCCTGGTACCCAAAAATCTATCAATCGCTGGCTTAAACATACTCAGTGACTGAGTATCACGTTTCTGTCTTTCCTGATGCTGTGTGAATGTCCTCAGCATTTTATGTTCTTAATTCAGATTGACAGCAGCCGTGGTATTTTGCCCAACTGTGATTGAAAGCAAAGGGCGTCTTACATTCTACACCGATTTCCTTGGCCTAAGTAAGGATTTTGCAGGTCTCACACCTTTTGAAGATCTTTGCCCCAAACGTCCTCCTCATTCAATCAGCATTTAAAGATTTTCAGTTCCACCCTGTCCATGCTGAAGATGGATCCCATTGAGTACGCTGGCTGAAGTGTTCAGTTTGTTAAATGTATTGATCACTGTCACAGCATGGTGGCAACCCTCCCAGAGAACTTGCTGACTAAAGCACTTTTTAAGTTGTATTTACTTCGACATCACATAGCATACAGAAATAACTCTATTTGTCGCACACTAAGCTTGGAATTATCTCGTCAAATGCTCCAACATGCCTTTGTGGAGCCGGCAATACTTGCTTCTGCTGATATTCCTGTGAGGGAGGGAATGTCCACTGTGCAATTACAGCATTTGCTGATCACATCTGAAAGGGAAACATAGACAACGTGTTGACTGCTCAGGTTGTTAAATTCGAGTTTCTGAAGCAATGTCCTCTCCTACTAAGTATGTTTCGCAATCCGGTTTCCTTCACAGTCTGAAAGACGTTCTGGTTAAGGTGCATTGGCCATGCTAACTTCTCCCTCAGTGTACCCGAACAGGCTCCAGAGTGTGGTGACTAGGGGATTTTCACAGTAACCTCATTGCAGTGTTAATGTAAGCCTACTGGTGACACTCATAAATAAACTTAAAACCATTTTGCACCCTCTGATTCACTCCCTTATCCACCCTGAATCCGGCCACTCTGTGTCAGTCAATGCAATTCACATAAACCTACATACACTGCTGCATGTAAAAATCTCTCCAATCAGTGTTTGAGAACCGAACCTGCAGCTGTTTCTATTTTAGTGACTTCAAGGAAGTTCAAATTATGCTAATCAGCAATTAGGACCAAAATCATGTGCTGAATGCAGACTTTCCAACAGAGTGTTTTATTAACGCAGCACCCATTTAGTGCCTGTATTCAACCTATCACCAAAATTACTCCCATTACTTTCAATGTACTGGCAAAAGAATGAAGCAATTAAAAAGGCTGACAAATGTTAATGTTTATAAGGTCAGAACACTGGAGGACATATCGTACAGATATGCTGAGGTTCAGCATTGTACTGGGAAGATCACACTTAGAATACTTCGAAAACTGGACCCAATTTTACCATCAAGTTGCGTCCGTTTTTAGACACAAAAACTTGGTAAAGTCGGGCGTGAGGCAAGTAGCACGATTCACGCCCGCCTCCGCGTCGGTTCCCCCTCTGCCAAGGCTTGAAAATGGCCGCGATCGGGCCTGCGCCAGAAACGGGTGCAACAGCCATTTAAATGCATTTGCATGCATTTAAATTGACTTAATGGGCTGCTCGCCAACCTTACCGGCATTTCACCCTTTACCACCGCGTTCGTCCATCCAGAATCAGCCCAAAACAGACATGCTCTACAAAAGTCCAATTCGGGCGTTCCAACTAATGAGGAGGTAAGTGCCGAGTGTCCGATGTCTCTCTGCGTGGGATCGGTGGGGGAGTGGGGATAGTTGTGGGGGGGGAGAAGGTGGGTCAGACAACTCTCTGCTTGAGATTGGTGGGGGGGGAAGGAGGGATCGGCATCCACTCTGCCTGAGATCAGTGAGGGGGAAGGGGTGTGTCCGCTGCCACTCTGCCTGTGATCAGTGAGGGGGAAGGGGGGTGTCCGCTGCCACTCTGCCTGTGATCAGTGAGGGGGAAAGGGTGTCCGCTGCTACTCTGCCTGTGATCAGTGAGAGGGAAGGGGTGTCCGCTGCCACTCTGCCTGTGATCAGTGAGGGGGAAGGTGGGGTCCGCTGCCACTCTGCTTGTGATCAGTGAGGGGGAAGGGGTGTCCGCTGCCACTCTGCCTGTGATCAGTGAGGGGGAAGGGGTGTCCGCTGCCACTCTGCCTGTGATCAGTGAGGGGGAAGGGGTGTCCGCTGCCACTCTGCCTGTGATCAGTGAGGGGGAAGGGGGGGTCTGCTGCCACTCTGCCTGAGATCAGTGAGGGGGAAGGGAGGGTCCGCTGCCACTCTGCCTGTGATCAGTGAGGGGGAAGGGGTGTCCGCTGCCACTTTGCCTGTGATCAGTGAGGGGGAAGGGGTGTCCGCTGCCACTCTGCCTGTGATCAGTGAGGGGGAAGGGGGGTGTCCGCTGCCACTCTGCCTGTGATCAGTGAGGGGGAAGGGGTGTCCGCTGCCACTCTGCCTGTGATCAGTGAGGGGGAAGGGGGGGTCCGCTGCCACTCTGCCTGAGATCAGTGAGGGGGAAGGGGGGGTCCGCTGCCACTCTGCCTGAGATCAGTGAGGGGGAAGGTGGGGTCTCCTGCCACTCTGCCTGAGATCAGTGAGGGGGAAGGTGGGGTCTCCTGCCACTCTACCTGTGATCAGTGAGGGTGAAGGGGTGTCCACTGCCACTCTGCCTGTGATCAGTGAGGGCGAAGGGGTGTCCGCTGCCACTTTGCCTGAGATTAGTGGGGGGAGGGGGAGGGGCCTGCGATCGGTCTGGGTGGTGGGGGTGTGGGGGGCTAAGGGGGTCAGTAATGTTGTGGGTGTGGGGCCATGTCTGTGGGGGCAAGGGGGAGGCATTATCCAGCCCAGGAGGGATGTGGCATTTTTTTTCTGCGCATGTGCAGTTGGAGGCGCCGATCGGAGCTGCAGGGTTTCGGGCATGTTAAGCCCCGCTCACAGGCTTCTGCAGCGCGATTCGGAATCGCTGATATTTTTTCAGGCAGAGTGCGTATGGGGGCGCCTGAGAACGCATCTAAAAGTCGGATCTGAAACACTCCCAGTTTCAAGTCCGCCCAGCACTTAGAATCAAAATGGTAAAATAGGACCCACTGATTCATGAAGATATAGATGCATCAGAGAGGATATGGATACAGACCTCAAGTCTGACCCTTGTACAAGGCTACAAGCTATGAGAACAGATTCGGAACATTTAAATGTTAATTAAATGTTAATTTAAAGAGAAAGGCCAGTTATGCAATAAAGCAGCTAAGGCACCACGTCATAAAATATGAAATATCAAATCGTGTAAAAAGGAAGCACACATTATTATTTCAACATAGGATAAAAAAAGTAAAAGCTAAGGACATAAATGGAAATTATTGAGAGAAAATTCTTTACTATTGGAGTTCCTTCTCTAACAACACAATGGGAGTATCCAGTTTATTTATTAGTGTCACAAGTAGGCTTACATTAACACTGCAATGAAGTTACTGTGAAAAATCCCCAAGTGGCCACACTCTGGCGCCTGTTCGGGTACACTGAGGGAGAATTTAGCATGGCCAATGCACCTAACCAGCACGTCTTTTGGACTGTGGGAGGAAACCGGAGCATCAGGAGGAAACCCACGCAGACACGGGGAGAACGTGCAAACTCCACACAGACAGTGAGCCAGCCAGGAATCGAACCGGGTCGCTGGTGCTGTGAGGCAGCAGTGCTAACCATCGTGCCAACGTGTTGTCTCTAGACTGCAGCCGTTCAAAAAGGCAGCTCATCACCGCCTCATGGATGAGCAATAAATGCTGGCCCAGCCAGTGATGCCCCGTGAAAGGATAAACCAAAATAAAATCAGTGTTCTGAAATAACTCACCAACGTTTGCACGACCATTCAAAACACGACTAGATTCCACGATGAGGGACTGAATGTACCAGGGGATTCGATCTTTGATGGGCTGAATAGCCTTGGATGATCCTGATTAGTGGGGGTAATAATTCGGGCAGGAGATTGCCAGATGTTAGATGCAGATTGCCAGATGTTAGATTGCCAGATGCAGCTACCCTGAGCAGTGAGTGTGATCATTTTAATTCTCAGATAGAATAATATTGATGACAATACTCTGCCTTGTCTTACTCCTCCCTTCACTTGAAATATATGATTGTCCCTATCCAGCCTGATACTCACTATTTGGCCGCAGTGCAGGCTCTGGATAAATCTCACATCTTTACTGTCAATGCCACATTTCGGCAGCAGCACTGATATTACTGACTGGGAAATGTTTGCTATCAATCATTCAGAATGGTGACAACCTGTCCATCAAGGTACATCATGCTTTGGGTCACAATATCTAAATGATCTAGCAGAGCAGGAAGAGAGATGGAAGGGAAAGGAAGATAATTATACCTCATGGGACTTCCTGCCCCCATGTGCCGAATGTTCGACAGGTTCAGTGACAGTTCTCTGCAGCAAAGAGCGAGAGTCCAGATGGCTATCTTGCCAGCCCAGTGACAGGGTTCAGGGCATTTGCTCAGGGCTGGATAGGAACTTGGTGTGGGAGGGGGAGAGGATCCAGTCATTGGGGTCCACGAATGGACGGCATAGGCAGGACAAAAAATGAGGTTCTGTACAATCAGTAGGAGGAGCTAGGCACCAAATTACAAAATGGAGGGCGGAATTCTGCTGTCCCGCCTGCCACGGGAATCGTAGCGGGTGGGACAGAAAGTTTAATGGACCATTGACCTCGGGTGGGAATTTCCGGCCTTGGGTCGAGCGCAGCCGGAAATTCCCACCCAGAACCTCATGGTTAATAATCTCCGAATTATTACCTGAGCCGTGTGCAAATTGGCATTGGCCACATCAAATTAGAGAAGTGAATGCATGGCTCAAAGGCTGGTGTTAACATAGAAATATAGAAGATAGGAGCAGGAGGAGGCCATTCGGCCCTTTGAGTCTGCTCTGCCATTCATCACGATTATGGCTGATTATCCAACTCAATAGCCTAATCTTGCTTTTTCCCCATAACTTTTGATCCCATTTGCCCCAAGTGTTATATCCAGCCACCTCTTGAATACATTCAATATTTTGGCATCAACTACTTCCTGTGGTAATGAATTCCACAGGCTCACCACTCTTTGGGTAAAGAACTTTCTCTTCATCTCCGTCCTAAATGGTCTACCCTGTATCCTCAGACTGTGACCCCTGGTTCTGGACACCCCCACCATCGGGAACATCCTCCCTGTATCTACCCTGCCTAGTCCTGTTAGAATTTTATAAGTCTCTGAGATCCCCCTCATTCGTCTGAAGTCCAGTGAAAACAATCCTAACCTAGTCAATCTCTCCTCATACATCAGTCCCGCCATCCCCGGAATCAGCCTGGTAAACCTTCGCTGCACTCCCTCGAGAGCAAGAACATCCTTCCTCAGAAAAGGAGACTAAAACTGCACACAATACTCTAGGTGTGGCCTCACCAAGGCTCTGTATAATTTCAACAATATATCCCTCCTCCTGTGCTCAAAACCTCTCGCAATGAAGGCCAACATGCCATTTGCCTTCTTTACCGCCTGCTGCACCTGCATGCTTACCTTCAGTGACTGGTGCACAAGGACACCCAGGTCCCGCTGCACACTCCCCTCTCCCAATTTACAGCCATTCAGGTATTAATCTGCCTTCTTGTTTTTGCTTCCAGAAATAGGTTCCAATTTGTGGGGCATTGGCACCAGTATTGAGGAAAGTCTGATCTGTGCCATTGGTGACGGTCTACATCTGAACCTTTCTTGGACCAGCGTTCTAGTGAGCTACAAAACGAGGGAGGGAGAGAGGATTTTAAACAAATATTGAGGGCAAGGGATTCAACTTGGGAAGATATGGTAAGCCAAGAGTAGATGCAAGGCAAGAGAGAAAAGTTCTCATATGAAAATGATGAACATACTGTGACAGAATCATAGAATCCCTGCAGTGCAGAAGGAGGCCGTTCGGCCCATCGAGTCTGCACTGACAACAATCCCACCCAGGCCTATTGCCATAATCCCACACATTTACCCTGCTGTAGCCCTGACACGAAGAGGCAATTTGTCATGGCCAATCAACCTAACCTGCACATCTTTGGAGGAAACTGGAGCACCCGGAGGAAACCCACGCAGACATGGGGAGAACGTGCAGACTCTGCACAGACAGCGACCCAAGTCAGGAACCAAACCCGGGGTCCCTGGCGCTGTGAGGCAGCAGTGCTAACCACTGTGCCACCGTGCCACCCCAATGCCCCCTTGTTCTGACCTCGCCACCAGATGAAATAATTTCTTCCTACCTGCTCAAATTTCTCAATCATCTTAAATAACTTAATTAGATTTTTCCATAATCTGATTTATTTATTTAAGAGAATACTAGCATAGTCCCTGTAACCTGTCCTCTGAATTTCACACTGATAGCTCTGATACCTGGGTTTCCTTAAAGGTCATGGGAATTAGTAAAGAAATGATAGAATCCTTACAGTGCAGGAGGAAGCCATTTCGCCCACTGAATCTGCACCGCATCTCTATCAGAGTATCTTACCCAGACCCTATCCCCAGAGCCCCTCACACTTACCATGGTTAATCCCGCTAACCTACACATCTTGGGCACTAAGGGACAATTTACATGGCCCACCAACCTAACCCACATATCTTTAGACTGTGAGAGGAAACCTGAGCACTCAGAGGAAACCCACGCAGACACGGGGAGAGTGTGCAGACTCCACACAGGCCGGAATTGAACCCGGGTCCCTGGCACTGTGAGGCAGCAGTGCTAACCACTGTGCCATCGTGTCGCCCTTATCAGATAAATTGAAGTAGAAATTGTTTTTCAAACATAAAACATTGAAAAATAGAAACTAGAAACAGTAGTCCATTCGGCCCTTCAAGCCTGTTCTGCCATTCATTATGATCATGGCTGATCATCAAATTCAATATCCCGATCCCCCCAATCTTAATCCTAACCCCCCTGCCCCGTCTTTCTGAAAAGTAATTGGGGGTAGGCCAGGAAAGGTTTAAAGTTTATTGATTAGTGTCACAAGTAGGCATATATTAACACTGCAATAAAGTTACTGTGAAAATCCCCTAGTTGCCAGACTCCGGTGCCTGTTCGGGTACACTGAGGGAGAATTTAACATGGCCAATGCACCTAACCTGCACATTTTTGGACTGTGGGAGGAAACCAGAGCACCTGGAGGAAACCCATGCAGACACGGGGAGAATGTGCAGACTCCGCACAGACGGTGACCCATGCCGGGAATCGAACCCGGGTCCCTGGTGCTGTGAGGCAGCAGTGCTAACCACTGTGCCAACGTGCCGCCCATCTATGCCCAACTTTGAATAGGCTTGCTCTACTGGCAAGGTTCATAGAATCATACAATCCCTGCAGTGCAGAAGGAGGCCTTTCAACCCATCAAGCTTGAACAAGGAACAAAGAACAAGAAAATTACAGCACAGGAACAGGCCCGTCAGCCCTCCAAGCCAGCACCGACCATGCTGCCCAACTGAACTAAAACCCCTACCCTTCCGGGGACCATATCCCTCTATTCCCATCCTATTCATGTATTTGTCCAGATGCCCCTTAAAACTCACTATCATATCTGCTTCCACTACCTCCCCCCAGCAACGAGTTCCAGACACCCAGCACCCTCTGTGTAAAAAACTTGCCTCGTACATCTCCTTTAAACCTTGCCCAACGCACCTTAAACCTATGCCCCCTAGTAACTGACTCTTCCACCCTGGGAAAAAGCTTCTGACTATCCACTCTGTCCATGCCTCTCATAATCTTGTAGACTTCTATCAGGTCTCCCCTCAACCTCCGTTGTTCCAGTGAGAACAAACCAAATTTCTCCAATCTCTCCTCATAGCTAATGCCCTCCATACCAGGCAACATCCTGGTAAATCTTTTCTGTACCCTCTCCAAAACCTCTACATCTTTCTGGTGGTGTGGCAACCAGAATTGAACACTATATTCCAAGGGCAGCCTAACTAAGGTTCTATAAAGTTGCAACATGACTTGTCAATTTTTAAACTCAATGCCCTGGCCGATGAAGGCAAGCATGCCGTATGCCTTCTTGACTACCTTCTACAGCTGCACTGCCACTTTCAGTGACCTGTGTACTTGTACACCCAGATCCCTCTGCCTATGAATACTCTTAAGGGTTCAGCCATTTACTGTATATTTTCTATCTTTCTTAGATCTTCCAAAATGCATTACCTCACATTTGTCCAGATTAAACTCTATCTGCCATCTGTCCGCCCAAGCCTCCAACCGATCTATATCCTGCTGTATCCTCTGATGGTCCTCATCGCTATCCGCAAATCCACCATCCTTTGTGTTGTCCACAAACTTACTAATCAAACCAGTTACATTTTCCTCCAAATCATTTATATAGATATTACAAACAGCAAAGGTCCCAGCACTGATCCCTGAGGAATGCCACTTGTCACAGCCCCCCATTCAGAAACGCACCCTTCCACTGCTACTCTCTGTCTTCTATGACTGAGTAAGAAGTCTCACAACACCAGGTTAAAGTCCAACAGGTTTATTTGGTAACAAAAGCCACTAGCTTTCGGGGCGCTGCCCCTTCGTCAGGTGAGTGGGAGTTCTGTTCACAAACAGGGCAGAGAAAGACACAAACTCAATTTACAAAATAATGATTGGAATGCGAGTCTTTACAAGTAATCAAGTCTCAAAGGTACAGACAATGTGAGTGGACAGGGTTAAGCACAGGTTAAAGAGATGTGTATTGTCTCCAGCCAGGACAGTTAGTGAGATTTTGCAAGTCCAGGCAAGTCGTGGGGGTTACAGATAGTGTGACATGAACCCAAGATCCCGGTTGAGGCCGTCCTCATGTGTGCGGAGCTTGGCTATCAGTCTCTGCTCAGCGACTCTGCGTTGTCGTGTGCCATGAACGCCGCATTGGAGAACGTTCTCCAATCACGACACACGACAGCGCAGAGTTGTCCATTGACCCCTGAAAGAAATGTTGGCGCCAGCCCATTCACACTCGATGAGGCCGCCCTGCAGAAATAACATGGGAAGGCAATGGTGTCATGGTATTTTCACTGGACTAATAATCCAGAGACCCAGGATAATGTTCTGGGGACCCCGGTTCGAACCCCGCCACGGCAGGTGGTGAAATTTGTATTCAATAAAAAAGTATCTGGAATTAAGAATCTACTGGTGACTGTGAAACCATTGCCGATTGTCAAAAAAACCCATCTGGTTCACTAATGTCCTCTAGGGAAGAAAATCTGCCGTCCTTACCTGGTCTGGCCTATATGTGACTCCAGAGCTACAGCAATGTGGTTGACTCTCAACTGCTCTCTGAACAAGGGCAACTAGGGATGGGCAATAAATGCTGGCCCGGCCAGCGACGCCCATGTCCCATGAATGAATGAAGAAAAATTCTATTGTAAGTACAAGATAAAAGCGGTCTGAGTTCTGAAGAAGAGTCATATTAGCTCTGCTTATCTCTCTACAGATGCTGCCAGAGTTGAGTTTTTCGCCATTTTCTGTTTATAATTTTTGCATGGTTAGTAAACATTGGTGACTCCTGCACTTAACTGGAATGAGTGTGTGTGAGAGAGAGAGAGAGAGAAACAATAATGTTTAAGGAGCTGGACAGACCAGATTATCAATTGGAACCAGTTCTACTCATTGTTTAATGTTGAAGCATCTCATCTGCTCCATGATATTTGTACCCATGGTCCTTTCTAACTGAAGATGTACTTTGTCCTTCTCATTCCCCTGTCTTTGATTGCCTTATTCATCCGTTAACCTGAAGGGTATAGCTAAGGTGGCAGCATGTCATTCATCAAGCCAGGACTACAAGCCAACATCTGTATATATTGGTGTTTGAGATGTAACATCCAGGAGATGTAATCCGCTTGGACGGAATGTGTTCAGATTCTTTGACGGATAGTTCATGTGTCTGCCTGAGGTATTAGCTTCCTACTTGAGTAATTCTAATCCATTTTGTCACGCAGTGACTCACTGTTTCCTTCAAGATATCAAAGAAACATCTCCTGGATATTCACTAAATGGTGGTCACTCGTGTTAGCATTAGTTGGACAGAGGAATTGATTAATCCAGGATCTAATGGCGGGTAGGATTTTTCCAAAAAACTTCTAAGTGCTGAATTTGTGTAAAAACTGGAGTAAATCCCGTTGTTTTTTTCAGCGGGATTTTCAAAATGAATCTGCCCCACTCTGTGCACTGCAGAGTGCCCTGGCGCGAACCACACTGAAGATCTGTGGGTGGCGCCTATTCCCACTGGAGAGGCTGGCAGCATAGCGCTGAGCGAGCAACTGCGCATGTGCTGATCTGTCAGAGCAGAGGTTTGCGCATGCGCAGTAGCCCCGCATTGCCAGCTCCCGATCGCTGGCCAGCCTCACGACCCCTGCATCACCGCCCCTCCAACCCTGCCACGGCCCAATCGCAGGCCCCTGGATGGTTCCGGGCCAGCCCCGATGCATCCCCTTCCCCCGCCCCCAGCCTCGATCTTCCTCCCCTGGCAGTCCTGATACCATGACCCCCGCAGCCCTGACCCCCCGACCCCTCCCCAACCTCGATGTCAGCCTCCTTCCCTCTGTCACCACCAAATGCAGAGTGACAGCGGGACCCCTACCTCTGCCACTGATCTTCCCCCTGAGGCCCCACCCACGCTGTCTGGCCCCATCTCTTTGGCACTGCCCAATGACCGGTGGGTAGAGCCAAGGTGCCCACTGGGCATTGCCACTTTGCCACATTGCTATGCCATGGAGTCACATGTAGGCCAGACCAGGTAAGGACAGCTGATTTCCTTCCCTAAAGGACATTAGTGTAAGATCACGCCCTAAGGGTGGGGTTTTATGGCCTCGCCCGCCCCTCAAGATTCCCATTATCCGGCCCTCGCCCACTCCAATTCCCGTGGTGGGCAGGGCAGTAAAATTCCGGCTGCATTGTAAAGCCTATGTCTACAGCTTTCCTCACTCCGTGAAGTTCACTGGATAAACTCACTGAGTCATCATTGCGTGCTGAAATCATTAATCCATTCAGAGGTCCCAGAGCTCGCTGACTCTTGGAAACTCAAGCTCTGTTATTCTGCGTCATTCATGCATTTATCTCAAAACTGATAAGTGGCTTGAGCTTTCCTAAATTATATTTTAATTTTACACATTCTCCACAGGATAGGGATTGATTCACGCTTCAAACCTTGGGCTGCCTGTGTCTCCAATTGTTGCAGCCATTCTTCCGTTCAGCAAAGTTAATTATTCCCACCTCCCGGGTCTCCAAAGGCTTCCCAGAAAAGAATGACTAGACAATCAGAACACTAATTACTGATTAGCCATTAGCTGGATGTATACTATATCCAACTCATGGCTAATCAGTAATTTTCCAGGGGAGACGATGGCCTAGTGGTATTATCATGAGAATATTAATCCAGAAACTCAGCTAATGTGCTGGGGACCCGGGTTCAAATCCCGCCACGGCAGATGGTAGAATTTGAATTCAATAGGAAAAAATCTGGAGTTAAGAATCTCCTGATGATCGTGCAACCATTGTCTATTGTTGGAAAAACCCATCTGGTTCATTAATGCCCTTATCCAGCCAGTGGGAAGGGCTGAAAATCCTGCCTATTGTTTCATCTATATTCATTCAATAGACACAGGCGTCGCTGGGGCTGGCCAGCATTTATTGCCCATCCCGAGTTGCCTGAGGGCAGTTGAGAGACAAGCATATTGCTGTGGCTCTGGAGTCACATGTAGGCCAGGCTGGGTAAGGAAGACAGATGTCCTTCCCTAAAGGATATTAGTGAAACAGATAGATTTTTCTGACAATCGACAATGGTTTCATAGTCATCAGTAGATTATTAATTCCAGATTTTTTAAAAAAATTCAAATTCCACCATCTGCCGTGGTGGGATTCAAACCCGTGTCCCCAGAACATTAGCTGAGTTTCTGGATTAATTGTCTAACAATAATACCACTAGGCCATCACTGTGAAGCTGGGACCAAGTCTGTATGGCTCTTCACTCTAGAAAAGGGGAGGATGAGTAGTGAGCTGATAGAGTTCTTTAAGACTATGAAAGGATTCAGTAGAGATTGGGCAGATGTCTAAACTTGTGGGGGAGTCCAAAACAAAGGAGTATAGATTTAAGGCATGTGGTGAACCATTGTTGGTTACCACCAGGAGTGCTGAGTCATGGTTTGGCCAGCACTATGAGTCTGTAGATATGTTACTGTTGGGGTTAGGGTTGGGTTGTTCTACCTGTTAACATAGTCCTATGGTACACCCCAGTTGGCTCCGCCTTCCGGGAGAGGTATAAAGGTCACTGCTCTGCCTGGTGACCCTTTAGTCTGGGATTGTATATTGTATATAGTAGCTCCGTTATTGTTGGCAATAAAAGCCTTTATTTCCCGGGTACATCCAGCCTCCCGTGTGATTTATCGCGCATCAATTTTATTGCCAACAAGAAAATTTTTTTTTAAACAAAAAAAACCAAAAGAAAACCATGGAGCAAATGCTGAAACCCGAGCGGCTTACGTTGGATCCACGTGCGGCGGGAGCATCGAACACTTTTGATCACTGGTTGAAGTGTTTCCAAGATTTCTTGACGCCTCCACAGCGGTCAACAACGACGCCGACAGACTCCGGGTCCTCCACACGAGGGTAAGCGACGCTGTATACTTAGCGATCCGTGAGGCCCAAGACTACAAAGGGGCCATCGAGCTTCTCAAAAAGCGATACAACAAACCACCGAATGAGATCCATGCTCGACACCTTCTAGCCACTCGATGGTGGCAGCCCGGCGAAACGACAGAACAGTACCTGTGTGAACTTCAGCAGCTAGCCAGAGCCTGCAACTGCAAGCCAGTGTCGGCAGTCCAGTACATGAGCGACCTAGTTCGAGATGCGTTCGTGGCGGGAATCGGCTCGTCGTACATCCGCCTTCGGCTGCTGGAGCAAGGTAACCTCGACCTCACTAAAACCGTAGAATTAGCTGACGCTCTAGAAACGGCCTCCAAAAGCCTGGAGATGTACCCCGACGACCGCGTGGGGACATTGTGGCAGGTACAGCCGCAGACTCCACTTTATTCAGCGGGTTCGAAAAGCTGCGCGGTTGCGTTTCCAGCCTCGGACCTGACGACGGCAGCAGCTCCAGGTGGCCCGCGGTGTTACTTCTGTGGGGAGGTGAAACACCCTCGGCAGCGATGTCCAGCTAAAGCGGTATTGTGCTCCGCCTGTGGCAAGAAGGGACATTATTCCAAAGTATGCCGGACCAAACCATCCTCCAAACATAGCAGTGGGGCGTGTGATTCCCCGAAGCCGGCCTCCTTGTCTTCTGCGTCTTCGAGGTCTTCCACCATGTGCGATTCCAGGACATCGCCATTCCTAACGACGGAGTCGCAAGACACGTGCGACCTGCAGGGGCCGCCGTTTTTGGCGCCATCGACCACGTGCGACCCATTTTGGTCGGCACCGACCGCAAATGACCAGCAGGGGCCGTCATCAACCATCTCAGCTGCCTGCAGTTGCACCCACGATCCAACGGTGGCATCAATCATCCTGGACCAGGCCAAGGCTCACAGACTCGACAAGTCCATGATGGACATACAGGTAAACGGACGCCAGATTTATTGTTTGTTTGACAGCGGGAGCACGGAGAGCTTCATTCACCCTGACACCGTGAAGCGGTGCGGTCTCCAGATTCGGACTGTCAAGCAGACAATTTCGATGGCGTCAAGGTCCCGGTCTGTCACCGTGCTAGGGAGCTGCGTGGTCAACCTGACGGTGCAGGGCACGGTTTACGAGAACTTCAGGCTCCTTGTGTTACCACACCTTTGAGCGCCGATACTCCTAGGACTAGATTTTATGGTCCACCTGAAGAGTGTAACCCTGCAGTACGATGGGCCACTCCCTCCGCTTTCAGTGGGAGCACTGCAGCCTCTAAATTGCCCAACGCGCTCCACATGTAGTCTCTCGACGCTCAGGATTACCACACCCTCCCTATCCCAGAATCTCGTGCCAGGCTGCAAGCCCATCGCAACAAAGAGCAGGCGTTACAGCGCTCAGGATCAGATCTTCATTCGACCTGAAGTTCAGCGGCTCCTCAAGGAAGGGATCATCCAACCTAGCGCTAGTCCATGGAGAGCGCAAGTCGTGGTGGTTAAGAATGGGAACAAACCCCGGATGGTCATAGACTATAGTCAGACCATTAATAGATACACGCAGCTGGATGCGTATCCCCTCCCGCGCATATCTGACTTGGTCAATCAGATTGCGCAGTACCGGGTGTTCTCCACCATTGACTTGAAGTCTGCTTACCACCAGCTCCCCATTCGCCCAGAGGACCGAAAATACACGGCCTTTGAGGCGGATGGTCGTCTGTACCACTTTTTAAGGGTTCCCTTTGGTGTCATGAATGGGGTCTCGGTCTTCCAGCGTGCTGTGGACCGAATGGTGGACCAGAACGGGCTGCGGGCTACCTTCCCGTACCTGGATAACGTCACCATCTGCGGCCATGACCATCAGGACCACGATGCCAACCTTCTTAGATTCTTACGTACTGCATCTCACCTGAATCTGACCTACAACAGGGAGAAGTGCGTATTTCGCACGCGCCGCCTAGCTATCCTCGGATACGTGGTGGAAAACGGGGTCCAGACCGTATGCATCCCCTCCTCGAACTCCCCCTGCCCACTAGCATCAAAGCACTGAGAAGATGCTTAGGCTTCTTCTCATACTATGCACAGTGGGTTCCCAATTACGCGGACAAAGCCCGTCCGCTCATCAAGTCTACCTCCTTTCCCCTAACAACAGAGGCTCGCTTAGCCTTTGCAGGAATAAAAGCCGACATCGCGAAAGCCACGATGCACGCTATTGATGAGTCCATCCCCTTCCAGGTGGAGAGTGATGCATCTGATTTCGCCCTGGCCGCCACACTTAACCAGGCGGGCAGGCCCGTCACCTTTTTCTCTCGCACCCTCCAAGGCCCTGAAATTCGGCATTCTGCGGTGTAAAAAGAGGCCCAGGCCATTGTGGAGGCCGTTCGGCATTGGCGCCATTACTTGGCGGGAAAACGGTTCACTCTGCTCACGGACCAGCGGTCCGTGGCGTTCATGTTCAACAACACGTTACGGGGTAAGATCAAGAATGATAAAATCTTGAGGTGGAGAATCGAACTCTCCACCTACAATTATGATATCATGTACCGTCCAAGGAAACTCAACGAGCCCTCGGTTGCCCTGTCGCGTGGAACATGCACTCGTGTGCAGGAGAATCGATTACAGGCTCTACACAATGACCTCTACCATCCGGGGGTCACTCGGCTCTTCCACTTTATAAAGGCCTGGAATCTACCCTACTCGGTGGAGGATGTTAGGTCCATAACCAGAAGCTGCCAGGTATGCGCGGAATGCAAACCGCACTTCTACCGACCTGACAGGGCACACCTCATTAAGGCCACTCGTCCTTTCGAAAGACTGAGTGTGGACTTCAAGGGCCCCCTTCCCTCGACAGATCGGAACGTGTACTTCCTCAATGTGGTTGATGAGTACTCACGATTCCCTTTTGTCATTCCCTGTTCTGATATGACCGCTGCCACGGTTACCAAAGCATTACGGGATCTTTTCACCCTGTTCGGTTACCCCTGTTATATCCACAGCGATAGGGGCTCGTCGTTCATGAGCGATGACTTGAGGCAATACCTGCTCTCACATGGGATTGCCTCTAGTAGAACCACGAGCTCCAACCCAAGGGGTAACGGACAGGTTGAACGAGAGAATGCTACAGTCTGGAAGGCTGTCTTACTGGCATTGAGGTCTAAAGGTCTTCCAGTCTCCCGTTGGCAAGTGGTACTCCCTGATGCGCTCCATTCCATCCGCTCACTCCTGTGTACGGCAACCAACGCTACTCCACATGAGAGAATGTTTTCATTCCCTAGGAAGTCTTCCTCTGGGACCTCAATACCGTCTTGGTTGACGTACTCAGGACCTGTGCTCCTGTGGCGGCATGTTAGGACCCGCAAGTCCGACCCTTTGGTTGAACAGGTCCATCTCCTCCACGCCAACCCTCAATATGCCTATGTGGCATATCCTGACGGGCGAGAGGACACGGTCTTGATTCGAGATCTGGCGCCTGCAGGGGGCTTGGAAACCCCAGTCGCTCCCACACCCCCAGTTAGGGACCCCCCGACCATTATCTCTTCTCCGGACACGGCGCGGGCAGTATCAGGACCACCACCTAACCCTCTTACCCCCGTGTACAGCTTGCCTGAGTCCAGGAGATTGTCGCCACCTCGAGGCGTGCTCGAGTCCAGCGGATTGTCGCCACCTCAGGGTCTACCGTCCCGCGAGGAACTGGAGGAGTCACTGGACACCGCCTTGGAGAGAAGGTCACCGCGATTGCCTGAACCGGCGTCATCGCCGGTGTTGAGGAGGTCGCAGCGACGGTGCGGTCCCCCAAATCGTTTGAACTTATAGACAGATGAACAGTTGTTCTGTTTTTGTGTGCCCCGCCGGCCTTTGTTTTAAAAGGAGGGGTGAATGTGGTGAACCATTGTTGGTTACCACCAGGAGTGCTGAGCCATGGTCTGGCCAGTACTATGAGTCTGTAGATATGTTACTGTTGGGGTTAGGGTTGGGCTGTTCTACCTGTTAACATAGTCCTATGGTACACTCCAGTTGGCTCCGCCTTCCGGGAGAGGTATAAAGGTCACTGCTCTGCCTGGTGACCCTTTAGTCTGGGATTGTATATTGTATATAGTAGCTCCGTTATTGTTGGCAATAAAAGCCTTTATTTCCCGGGTACATCCAGCCTCCCGTGTGATTTATCGCGCATCAAGGCAGGCATAAGATAGATTCATGAATTCAATAAGAAATTGAAACTCAGAAGAAGCTTCTTTACTCAGAGATTAGTTGAATGTGGGACTTTGAGTCAAATACTGAGATGCATTAATGAGGAAGCTTGATCAGTCCATGAGGGCGAGGGATAGGAGGACATGTTGATAGAGTGAGATAAAGCAAGGTGGGAGGAGGATCAAACGCAGTACATACATGGCTACAGACCAGTTTGCCTAAGACATTCTCTGTCGAGCTTAATCCGGACAAATGTTAGATGATGCATTTTGAAGGATCAAATACAGAAGGATCTGGGCATGCAGATCCACAGTTCCCTAAAAGTGGCAACATAGATGGCCAAGATGATTAAGAAGGCATATGGCATGCTTGCCTTCACCAGCCGGGGCATTGAATGCAAGAGTTGGGAAATCATGTTGCAGCTATATAAAACCTTGGCTGGCTGCATTTGGAGTATTGCATGCAGTTCTGGTCACCACACTATCAGAAGGACATGGAAGCTTTGGACAGAGTGCAAAGAAGGTTCACCAGGATGTTGTCTGGTCTTGATGGTATTGACTATGAAGAGAGGTTGAAAAAACTAAGATTGTTTTCACTGGAAAGGTAGAGGCTGAGAGGAGACCTGATAGAGGTCTAGAAAATTATGAGAGGCATAGACAGGGTGGATAGTCAGAAGCTTTTTCCCAGGGTGGAAGTGTCAATTACAAGGGGGTACAGGTTCAAGGTGAGAGGGGGAAAGTTTAAGGGAGATGTGCGGGGGAAGATTTTCATGCAGAGAGTGGTGGGTGCCTGGAATGCGCTGCCAGAGGAGGTGGTGGAAGCAGGCACATTGGCAACATTTAAGAGGCATCTAGATGGGTACATGAATAGGGAGGGAGTAGAAGGATATGGACCGAGTGAGGGCAGAAGGTTTATTTTTGGTTCAGTTGGGGCATCATGATCAGCACGGGCTTGGAGGGCCGAAGGGCCTGTTTCCGTGCTGTAGTTTTCTTTGTTCTTTGTTGTGGCTCAGTCGGGAGAGCCCCTGCCTCTGAACCAGAAGCTCCAGGTTCAATCCCACTCCAGGACTTGTTGGCTGCAGAAAGAGCATTGTTGACAGGGTTCAAATGGTTGATAATCAGCTTGCCAACCCTTCCAATGCATTCCCAAAGGGGTAAAGAAGTCTGTGTGAAGAGGCGAAGCGAGCACTTGGGCTGAATCCGTGCTGTAAATTCTATGTGGAATGCATGTAACTTCTGTGCGATCATGCATAATCCAGTTCAGCAGCTAAATCTGTGCCAAAACTGTTGGGTTAAATGGCTTGATTCATGTTGCAACATTCTGCTAATTGTATGGCATTATTTGAAGAGTAGAGGGCTTTCCAACTGCCTTCGTTAACAGTTCCACAATCAATAGCATCCAAAATATACAAACTGGTTATTCATCATATTGATATGTGGGACGGCACAGTGGTTAGCACTGCTGCCTCACAGCACCAGGGACCCGGGTTCAATTCCCGGCTCGGGGTCACTGTCTTTGTGGAGTTTGCACATTCTCCCCGTGTCTGTGTGGGTTTCCTCCGGGTGCTCCGGTTTCCTCCCACAGTCCGAAAGACGTGCTGGTGAGGTGCATTGGCCATGCTAAATTCTCCCTCAGTGTACCCGAACAGGCGCCGGAGTGTGACGACTAGGGGATTTTCACAGTAACTTCATTACAGTGT